>NW_026129776.1:0-36063 GCF_022985175.1 Labeo rohita | reverse complement strand
GCAAAGATTTTCCCCATTGGCTCTGGCTTCAGTCTCCTGTTGTTGACTTACATTTCAAAACTAAACTTTATAAATTAAACATTGTTTGTAGTTGATCTCAAATAAAATAAACTATGCTATATAAATAAATATTTTCAATGAGAGCAGAACCCCAAAGCTCGTGGCCAGTGGTTAATGATATAAACAGGAATCACCCATGAGCTCTCCTGCGAGCTGTCCCAGTGACGCGCAGGGGAAAGGTTTTACTCTATCGCTTTGTTTTAAGCAACGGGGGCATCCAGGTTCTTGAAATTCGCAGGGTAGGAGGGGTAGTGACACTGGATGTAACTAAAAAGGTCCAATTTTCCAGTGAGGTCCAGTTGAGGAGTTACAGAACAGCCCGACGATCTCATATCGTGTAATCTTATTAACTGTTTATCTGCCTCGCTAGTGCCAGTCTCGCCGTGCAGTAAATTTCAATGGTAAAGGTTAGGGTCAGGTGTGGGGTAGGTTTAGGGGTAGCATTTGTGTAGCATAGTGTAGGTAATCAACACTGTGATTGACACAACCAATAAAATCTATAAAATCAGCTGTGGGGCGCTGAAGTGCATTGGGGGGGAAATTGCGCATGCGTGACATGTGCCTGTCTGTCAATGGGAGGAAGCCACACCCTATTTTGGAGTTCCATTTGTCCCCATTTGGAGATCTCCAGGCTGCAGTTATACAGTGGGTACGGAAAGTATTCAGACCCCCTTAAATTTTTCACTCTTTGTTATATTGCAGCCATTTGCTAAAATCATTTAAGTTCATTTTTTCCTCATTAATGTACACACAGCACCCCATATTGACAGAAAAACACAGAATTGTTGACATTTTTGCAGATTTATTAAAAAAGAAAAACTGAAATATCACATGGCCCTAAGTATTCAGACCCTTTGCTCAGTATTTAGTAGAAGCACCCTTTTGATCTAATACAGCCAGTCTTTTTGGGAAAGATGCAACAAGTTTTTCACACCTGGATTTGGGGATCCTCTGCCATTCCTCCTTCCAGATCCTCTCCAGTTCTGTCAGGTTGGATGGTAAACGTTGGTGGACAGCCATTTTTAGGTCTCTCCAGAGATGCTCAATTGGGTTTAAGTCAGGGCTCTGGCTGGGCCATTCAAGAACAGTCACGGAGTTGTTGTGAAGTCACTCCTTCATTATTTTAGCTGTGTGCTTAGGGTCACTGTCTTGTTGGAAGGTAAACCTTCGGCCCAGTCTGAGGTCCTGAGCACTCTGGAGAAGGTTTTCGTCCAGGATATCCCTGTACTTGGCCGCATTCATCTTTCCCTCGATTGCAACCAGTCGTCCTGTCCCTGCAGCTGAAAAACACCCCCACAGCATGATGCTGCCACCACCATGCTTCACTGTTGGGACTGTATTGGACAGGTGATGAGCAGTGCCTGGTTTGCTCCACACATACCGCTTAGAATTAAGGCCAAAAAGTTCTATCTTGGTCTCATCAGACCAGAGAATCTTGTTTCTCACCATCTTGGAGTCCTTCAGGTATTTTTTTAGCAAACTCCATGCGGGCTTTCATGTGTCTTGCACTGAGGAGAGGCTTCCGTCGGGCCACTCTGCCATAAAGCCCCGACTGGTGGAGGGCTGCAGTGATGGTTGACTTTCTACAACTTTCTCCCATCTCCCGACTGCATCTCTGGAGCTCAGCCACAGTGATCTTTGGGTTCTTCTTTACCTCTCTCACCAAGGCTCTTCTCTCCCGATAGCTCAGTTTGGCCGGATGGCCAGCTCTAGGAAGGGTTCTGGTTGTCCCAAACATCTTTCATTTAAGGATTATGGAGGCCACTGTGCTCTTAGGAACCTTAAGTGCAGCAGAATTTTTTTTGTAACCTTGGCCAGATCTGTGCCTTGCCACAATTCTGTCTCTGAGCTCTTCAGGCAGTTCCTTTGACCTCATGATTCTCATTTGCTCTGACATGCACTGTGAGCTGTAAGGTCTTATATAGACAGGTGTGTGGCTTTCCTAATCAAGTCCAATCAGTATAATCAAACACAGCTGGACTCAAATGAAGGTGTAGAACCATCTCAAGGATGATCAGAAGAAATGGACAGCACCTAAGTTAAATATATGAGTGTCACAGCAAAGGGTCTGAATACTTAGGACCATGTGATATTTCAGTTTTTATTTTTTAATAAATCTGCAAAAATGTCAACAATTCTGTGTTTTTCTGTCAATATGGGGTGCTGTATGTACATTAATGAGGAAAAAAAAAATGAACTTAAATGATTTTAGCAAATGGCTGCAATATAACAAAGAGTGAAAAATGTAAGGGGGTCTGAATACTTTCCGTACCCACTGTACCCCTCAAAGATCTGGCCGAGCTGAGAGCCGAGCTTCTGGGCGGGATTGATGAGTTCAGAACGCCCGTTGACGATATGGAGCTGTCACGTCCGAAATCATCCAAGCAAATTTTCAAATAGACGTTATCTTTATTAACAAACTGCATATTTCAACTATACACAAATATATTCTCACCTGAAAACCTCTTAAAACTACATTTCGTGACACAAAAACAGTAATATTTATAAAATGATACAGGATTTGGCATCTGCCATGACACTCGAAAAAAAACAGACCCTGCTAGAATAAATGGAGTGATACAAAATTGTGAAAGGGCGTTCCTGTAGCGATACCAGTACAGTATGTCACAGTTCTCAACCAATCAGATTTAAGAACCAGAACGAACTGTTGTGTGTGTGTGTGTGTGTATATATATATATATATGTAATTGTCTTTGTTTATTATATTTTGATGTAATTTATGTTATTGCCCTTCTATGTTCGTTGTTCTAAAGATTAAAATTACAAAAATAATGAAAATAAATAAATAAAGGACTATTATTTTGTTAAACGGAACAGAGGAGAGTCACCGGTCCAGATTTAATAGGCAAATGAGCCATTTTCTCGTTTCTGCTTATTTCACTTCAAATTGAAAAACAAATTATCAAAACGTACACGGACCTGTCTTCAATAATGGTCACTACTTCAGTGTTACTTTAACACTGCTTGTTTAAATGAGTCCACACTCAAGAGTGTTAAACTAGCACTGAAGATTTTGCTCTGTAGTTTTTTAAAACACTTTTTATGCGTGTTTGTAGTTCAAATCGAATCTTCGTCCACTGCACAATGTGTTGTGGGCAACATTAGCCATTAGAGTGTGCATTGATCTGCACAACGAATTCTAACCAGAAGTAATTGACCATCCAGGAAATGTTGGTACACTTTTTTAAACATACTACATTTTGGGACATACTAATTCTATTTTTGAATACTATTTAGGGCAGATAGTATGTGAATTGGGGCACAGCAGAAGTTAGAAGTTACAGCAAAGTTTTACAGTGTAATAACGACAGTACATGGATTTTGAGTTTTTTTTTTTTTTTTTTTTTTTTTTTTAAGGTTTTTGTGATGCTCAGTACTCAAATTGAAAAGTAATTTAAGTAAAGTAATTTTACAAAAAGTAGGAAACTGCCCTGTGCTGAAACAGAAATATCCTTCATCATCACAAATTTCATGTTTGATTTATTGTAGGTAAAATTTCCTCTAAATATTTAAGCAATTTGAGTCTCATTCTCTTGAGTTCTCACCAGGTGCGTGTGGAGTTCATGGAGACAGAAGATGTTTGCAGCTCTGCCAGTAAGAAAGGCAAATACAGAACGATAGTAAACATTGACAAAGACTCCAGCATATCTGTTTCATATGTGATTATTCCCATGACTCTGGGAAATCACATGATTGAGGTGAAAGCTTCAGCATATGATTCTGTGCACACTGATGGAGTGAGAAAGATGCTGAATGTGGTGGTATGTGATGGGAAATTCTGTCACTTTCAGCACTTCTGTTTTATTTGATTTGGTTATGTGTTAATATAATATCAACAGCTGTTTATCATATTTTCAGTAGATAAACTATAGCATCATGGGTAGTTAACTCTCTCTCTCCCTCTTTCAGTCTGAGGGTGTGCTGACTACATTACATAGAGAAAATGTGGAGCTCAATCCTGCTAAGAATGGTGAGATTTACTATGAATCACATAATAACATCACTCGGTTGTTCTTCCATTATTGCTCAGTACTCCCCAAAAGCGTACAAAATGTGATCAGCGACTCTTCCTCCATCTTGCTGTTCTCTTTTTTCATCCCAAATGAAACAGGGGAAAAAACTTTAGTTTTTAAATCTGAAATACCAGCTGATCGGCTTCCAGAAACACCTGCTAACATGTACATCTCAATTACTGGTAAGAAAAAAAAATATGTTTTCATAAATGTGTAGTGATTATTTCCTTAAAGTGGTATGCAAGTTTCATTTCTGGAGAGATGAAGGTATAATGTCTAGTCATCTATGTCCATGGGAAATTTTGTAGTACTTTTATGAGGATTCTGTCAGAGTACCTAATGTCGGGGCTGGTTTGTAATAATTGCAGTTACTGTCATCACAACTCTCTGAGAGTTTTAGCCTGGTAATATGCATAGCAATGTTATTGTATTTGGTCTTGGCGGAATAGGTCTGCTATGCTACTACTTCTGTGGCAGAGCAAGTTGTGTTTACAATGTTTGTAAACATTTTTTTTATAAGTTCTGAACTTATATATACTTTCTTATGATTCCTAAAACGTGATAGGGAAAAAAGGCAACAAAGAAAGTCTTTAGTTATGATGTGGATTTTTTTAAGTCGCACTCTTGACATATATTAATCTATTACTTTTCCTACATAATTTGTAACACAAAAACATGGTAAAATATCTATTTAGGAGTCTTAGACCTTTCCAACGATGTATAGTTTGTCATGATTAGATTAGGATTTATTTGAAATATGGTGAAGTAAACTTGGGTTAATGCCTTTAAAGCATTTCCAGTTGTTGTTTTTTTTTGTTGGTCAAAATCTAGAAAAGACAATGCTTTACTGGTAATGAATAAGCGCAAGAGGCTACTCGATCAAGTCTCTCGTCGTGTTTATTTTTCTTTTTGCGAAAAGTAAAACACTGTACTTTGAAATCAACCGCATGCTTAGCACGGCTAATGAAAACATCACCCGTGAATGAACATGACATTGCAAACAGATAATAGCATTTACTTATCTTAGATGCTGATTTCAGATGCTATCTAAAGCGCAGTGCAACTACTGCAGCAAACACCAGCTGAGTATTTAAATGTTGAGCAGTAATCTTACTGGCTGCTGATGTGAATAGAAACCAATAAGCTGCTTTATTCTATTTTATTAATTTGTGTTTTTTATGCTCTAAACCACATTACAAATCAGATGTAAATGAACCCAAGATGCGTTGTGATCTGTGAAACTATTCTCACCCTGCGTTCCCTCTTTCATTCCTCCAGCTCGAGAGATCACTCAGACAGTTGAGCAGGTCATCAGTGGAGACCCCTTAGACTGTCTTATTATCCCACCCAGTGATAGTGGATGGCCGAACATGTTCTGTATGATTCAACTTATCGTTGCCATTCATTATCTGGACTGCACCAATCAGTGGGAGGCTGTTGGCATGGAGCGCCGTAATGAAGCCATTAACTATATCAGCAAAGGTCAGCAGGACACAACAGATATACAAATCAAGATTATTAAGAATCAGAGGTGAGACCAAGTCACACCTTTCAATTCATAAGCCAGTCCTCAAGAAGGTAAAGTTAACGAGGTTACTACGAACGAGGGACTAATTGACTAATAATTCCGTGTTAATGAAAAACATTTGCTGTTATTACGATCCACCGAGAATCAGATGTTGGTTGAAAGGATGCCATCATCATGGAGATCAGTGTTTGCTTTAGTTGGAGCTTTGGTTTTCTACATCATATTGCTGTCTTGAACAATACATGTGGTACAATGACTGTATTTGTTATACTATTTAGATCAGGGGTGCCCAACCCTGTTCATGGATATCAACTTTCGTGCAGATTTTAGTTCCAACCCTAATTAAACACACCTGTCTGTAATTATCAAGCGCTCCTTGAGATCCTAATTAGCTGGTTCAGGTGTGTTTGGTCATGGGTGGAGCTGAACTCTCCAGGAAAGTTGATCTCCAGGACCAGGGTTGAGCACCCCTGCTTTAGATACACATAGACATCAAAAACCAGCATATGAATCTCATCAGTGGTGACAATCAACAACATGCTTCTGGCTGCCGTGCATGCTGGGTAACACCATAGTAAAAACTACTATAATGAACTGCAGAGTTATGAACAGACTGAACAGGAAGAACTTTTTATTCAGCTCACACTCCCAGATGACATTCCTTTGGGGGGCGCCAGCTCTCTTATTTAACACTTTTTAATACACTACAAATATATGTGGGATTATTAACTTAAATCATACCATCTGTCATACTCGCTGGGACAGTGGAAATAACATTTGTAATATAAAACAAAGTCTCAGCTTTCAAAATCAGTTTTATAGCGAAATACAATGTGCCTTACAATAATATTTTTCAAGCTCTTTAATAAGTTAGAAATCGCTATTCTTTTACATATGAATTTGTACAGAACAAATAATGAATTATCTGTTTTAAAGATACAAGAACAACATTCAAATCACAAACATCATGCATAATCCATAATCATTCTGTAATGACAATCACTGTTTGCTAACGATAAGCCTTGACTCATCATTTCTCTTAAGTGGATTTATGAACAAATTACTCGATTTTTTTCTAAATGTACACATATATCAATCTCAAACAAGTAATAAATTATTTAAAACTCACTTCTGTATGATGGACGCACACAGTTCTTAAAGGGGTCATCGGATGCCCATTTTCCACAAGTTGATATGATTCTTTAGGGTCTTAATGAAAAGTCTCTAATATACTTTGATTAAAAATTCTCAATGGTTTTGTAAAACAACACCCTTTTACCTTGTCAAAATGAGCAATGCAAAAATCATCTCATTCTAGATTCTAATCTTGTTCCTTTAAATGCAAATGAGCTCTGCTCACCCCACCCCTCTCTTCTCTCTGTGGAAAGACGGTCTTGTTTACATTAGCTGCATTTAGCCGCATTAGCCGCTAAACTTCCTAACTACCACATTATTAGGAAAGGCGATTGCAAAGATTCATAAAAAAAACCCCTTATACTTACTTCTGCTGTAAGTGAAGCTGGATCATGAATGATTCGTGTGAACATAGACGGATATATGTAGATCAGGAGCCGCATTCCCTTCACAAACAAACGTAATCCACTGCATTTTCGTGTCTGCCAGTGGCCACTAGAAGGCGCCTTTGCACAATCTTTGTAACAACTTTAGTCTCATAATTGCTACTGTTACAGAGAGACGAGAGGCGAGGGGATCCATCTGCAAGCTATTATTTGATGGACAAGGCAAAGACATGGTCAGACAGGCAGGGTCAGAATAACAGCAAACAGGAATGTAAAAGGCGATGCACAAGAGGGGTCCGTTAGGCAGGCGTGGGTCACACAGCGGCAAACATAATCCAAGACGTAAGACGAAAGAGTAATCCTTAACAAGCTAGAGTTCAGAAAGGCAGGTGGCGAGACAGGCGAAAACGAGAAGACCAGGCGAGAGAACTAAGCACTAGGAACTAGGAACTAGGAACACGGAAACTAGGAAAGCTAACAATGGTTACACAACAACAATACTCCGTGCCTAGCAAGAGAAAGTCCGGGGCTTTTATAGGGTTGCTGATTGGCGCAATCAGCGTGGTGGATAGTGGGAAATGCAGTCCGGGGTGTAGTGCAACAGTCTGTATGATAAGAAGGAGTGAAAGCGACATCTGGTGGTGAGCGGACCGCAAGCCACCGACCAGATTTGTGACATAGCCCCCCCCCAAAGAGCGGCTTCCAGACGCTCCAAACGAACAACAGTCCAGGGGAGCGGTGGGGCGGGAGCGAGACAGGGCGAGGGCTGGAGGACCAGGTCCATGTGGAGGGACCGGTGATTGAGGCAGGACCAGCAGAGCAGGAACCCACCAGGGCAGAGCAGGAAATGCGGGAGCCCTCCAGGGCGGAGCAGGAGGCGTGGAAGCCCCCCAGGGCGGAGGCGGAGCAGGAGCCCTCCAGGGCGGAGCCAGAGGCAGAGCAGGAGGCGCCGAGGCCCTCCAGGGCTGAGCAGGAACCCGCATCATGAATTGGGACCTGGGGAGAACAGGGACAGGGGAGGCAGACAGAATCAGGAGAGAAGCAGAGAGTTCATAGGATAACGCCCCCTCCATAAGAGGTTCTACAGCTAGTGCTGACACCTCTGGAGGCATTGGCGCAGCTTCTCTGATGGGGAAGGCCTCTGGAGCAGACTTGAGACTAGACAGGACCTCTGGAGCAGACTTGGGACCAGACGGGACCTCTGGAGCAGACTTGTGAACAGGTGTGAGCTCTGGAGTAGGCTTGGGATCAGACGTGACCTCAGGAGCTGACTTGTGAACAGACGTGAGCTCTGGAGCAGGCTTGGGATCAGACGTGACCTTAGGAGCTGACTTGGGATCAGACGTGACCTCAGAGGCTGACTTGTGAACAGACGTTACCTCAGGAGCTGACTCGTGAACAGACGTGACCTCAGGAGCTGACTTGTGAACAGACGTGACCTCAGGAGCGTAGTGTGCGGCCCACATACTGAGAATGGTGATCGCCATCATACTGGTAGACATAACGTGACTAGGCTCTGGGAGGCCAGACGAGACCTCTGGCACAGACTTGGTAATAGACGACACCTCTGGAGCAGACCTGGTGACAGACGGGGTCTCTGGAGCGTAGTGTGCGGTCCACATACTGAGGATGGTGAGCGCCATCACACTGGCAGACGTGACGTGACAAGGTTTGTGAAGTTCGGTAGTGGCTTGACTTGGCTCAAGGAGATCAATGGTGACTTGATTTGATTCATGGGGAACAGCAGTGACTTGACTTGACTTGCGAAGATCGACTGTGACTTGACTTGGTTCACAAAAGGCTGTTTTGACTGTGCTTGATGCAGGAAATACCACCTTGACTTGACTTGACACAGGAATGACAGCTGTAATTTGACTTGACTTAGGAAGAGCAGCTCTGACTTGACTTGACACAGGAATGACAGTTGTGATTTGACTTAACTTGGGAAGAGCAGCTCTGACTAGACTCGATGCAGGAAACGCAGCTTTAACTTGACTTGACACTGGAACAACAGCTGTAGCTTGACTTGGCTCTGGAGCAGCAACTGTAGCTTGACTTGACTCTGGAGCGACGGCTGTAGCTTGACTTGAGACAGGAGCGGCATCTGGAAGGGCGGCCATGACGAGTACAGACTCAGGAGCAGAAAACATAACATGAACAGGCTGTGGCTTGGCTGACGTGGCATTAGCGGGCGCTGGCTTGGCGGCCATCTTTGCAACAGGTGCTGGCTTGGCGGCCATCTTTGCGACAGGCGCTGGCATGGTGGCCATCTTTGCGACAGGCTCTGGCGTAGCGGCCATCTTGCACGGTGGTTCTGGGCGCTCGGGTGAAACCTTGCTTGACCCTGAAGGAATGATGCCCGTGACCCTGCTTGACTCAGGAATGACGACTTTGGCTTGACTGGACTTGGAAGCTTGACTTGACTCAGGAAACGTAGCTGCAACTTGACTTGACTCTGGAACTTGACTTGACTCAGGAAACGTAGCTGCAACTTGACTTGACTTAGAAACTTATCTTGACTCAGGAAGCGCAGCTGCAACTTGACTTGACTTGGAGACTTGGCTTGACTCAGGAAACACAGCTGCAACTTGACTTGACTCTGGTATGGCAGCTGTGACATGACGAAGATCCGTTCTCGCCGCCATTTTGTAAGCGCACACCGGCGCAGCCGCAATCTTGCGAACGGGCACCGCTGTCGTCGCCATTGCATGAACGCGCTCCGGCGCGGCCGCTATTTTGCGAGCGGGATGCGCGGCCGCCATTACCGCGTTGTTGCGTTGCTCCTCCGCGACACCCACAGTAAAAGATGAGCCCACACACCACAGAGCATAGTCCATGAAAGCCGCTAGTGATAAGCGCAGACCCTCGCGCCTCAGTCTTGCCTGTAACGGCTGATTTATGCCATCGCAAAAAATTTCAATTATAATACAGTCCGGGAGGGTGGAATGATTTGCTATAGCCGGAAATTCACTGATGTATTGTTCAAGTGTACGTGGTCCTTGTCTGATTCTGAAGAGAATGCGTCGATACCTGTTGAATGTCCGGGGGTGAAGCTGCTGGATCCTTGGGTGACGGAGTATTCTGTTACAGAGAGACGAGAGGCAAGGGGATCCATCCACAAGCTTTTATTTGATGGATGAGGCAAAGACATGGTCAGACAGGCAGGGTCAGAATAACAGCAAACAGGAATGTAAAAGGCAATGCACAAGAGGGGTCCGTTAGGCAGACGTGGGTCACACAGCGGCAAACATAATCCAAGACGTAAGACGAAAGAGTAATCCTTAACAAGCTAGAATCCAGAAAGGCAGGCGGCGAGACAGGCGAAAACGAGAAGACCAGGCGAGAGAACTAAGCACTAGGAACTAGGAACTAGGAACTAGGAACTAGGAACTAGGAACACGGAAACTAGGAAAGCTAACAATGGTTACACAACAACAATACTCCGTGCCTAGCAAGGGAAAGTCTGGGGCTTTTATAGGGTTGCTGATTGGCCACAGGTGTATGGCGCAATCAGCGTGGTGGATAGTGGGAGATGCAGTCAGGGGTGTAGTGCAGCAGTCTGTATGATAAGAAGGAGTGAAAGCGACATCTGGTGGTGAGCGGACCGCAAGCCACCGACCAGATTCGTGACAGCTACGAATTAATTCTCATAATTTTGACTTTATTCTCGTAATTTCAACTTTATTTTTGATATATTTCGACTTTATTCTCGTACTATTTTGACTTAATTATTGTAGTATTTCAACTTAATTCTCGTAATATTACGACTTTCATCTCATAATCTCAGATTTGTTTTATTTTTTAATGTTGCACTAAAACGCAGTCGTAGATTTCATCAGATGAAAATCAGATTTCTTCAGATTTTTTTTTTTTGTTTGTTTTTTTTTGTTTGAAGTCAGATGTAGTTCTTGTGTTTCTCTTTCCCTCAGTGATGCTGCATGTTAACAGCAGGTGTTCATCACTAATGCACAATCATCATTTAATTAGTCACTTAATTATCTCATTAACTTTAACTTTTTGAGGACTTGGGATTTGCCTTGAGACTTGCTTGTGACTTGAAAGAAATGACTTGGTCCCACCTCTGCTAATTAGTTCCACCATCTGGCTGAAAAACTGTGCTAATTAACAAATCCAGGTTATTGGAACAAAATACTGAGCTGAGGAGAACTTTCTGAACCTGGACTTTACACCTCTGGCTAGCAGTTATTTGCAAGTGTTACATTTACATTTCTACTTGTAATGGTTTTACTTAATTCATTTGTATTTTGTTCTAGGAAACATTCTTTTTTAGCTTTCTTGGATTAAAAAAGCATTGATCTGCTCATTTTGTTAACACACTAAACGTGGCAATTTAGTGCACCGCAGTAACATATTGTAAAGTGACTAAATAACTGTAAAAGTGTAAAAAAAAAAATAAATAAAATATATATATATATATATATATATACACTGTGTGCATAATTATTAGGCACGCTAATATTCTGGTCATATTTTTTTTCCAAGCATATTTTACCAATTCCAAACCACATCAATCTTAATAACTACTATTAATTTTGTATTTAATCATTTATACGTGATATATATTTGTCCATGAAGGCTGGAAGTGAAAAACTTATTAATATTCAGGTGTGCGTAATTATTAGGCACATTTTCTTTTACATATAAAAAAGCCAAAAAAGAGATTTAACCCAGAATGAAAAGTCAAAAATTATGAAATGCCCATGAGAAGGATGCAATACTAATGCAATAGTAGAATTTGCAAAGTTAAGGCATGACCATTAGACAGAGAAATGCTCGCTGGGTCAGCACGGTGAGAAAAAACAGTGGAGAAGAAAAGACACGTTAACTGCAAAAGAATTAGAATTAAAGTGAAGAATTAGCTGTGAAACCATCAGGAACCATTCAGTCTCCAGCGTCTCCATTTTCCAGAGCTGCAACCTACCTGGAGTCTTCAGAAGTTCAATGTGTCAGGTTCTCAGAGACTTTTCTTGGGTGAAAAATCCTAAAAAATGACCCTCATTTAAAGAGAATAACATGCTGAAGTGTTGTGAAATACATGAAGACTGTTTTCTATAGGTTTTATAGACAGACAAGTTGAGAGTGACTTTTGAAGGACCAGCATCAAATCCTCTTATACCACTCTTTCAAGAATCTATCTTCCAAAATCTGGCAGTAAGTTTTGGGAGTTCATTTTAGTCCATCTCTGCAAGTCAGACTTTTCAGGATAGGAGATAGACTAAACATGAACTCCCAAAATGTACTGCCAGATTCTGGAAGACAAATTCTTGAATCAGAAGTACAAGTGCCTAATAATTATACACACAGTGTGTGTGTGTGTGTATATATATATATATATATATATATATATATATATATATATATATATAGAAGAAAAGCATATACACATAGGATGGCTCGAGGGTGAGTAAATCTTGGGAAGATTTTTATGTAACTATCCCTTTAACTAATGTATTAATCTTTACAGTCAGAACCGAATCAACACTAAACTGACCTCAGCTGATATGAACAATGACGCTATTATTGCAGAATTTCTCTCTGCTTGCATCATTGAATCAAAGAGTTTTTTCACCCCATTCCCCATTCATTCCTGTAAAACTACTCTCAAACAAGCTGTATTAAAGCACCATATAAAGGGGTAAAGAATAAATACAGATCAATAAAATTAAGTGATAAAGAATCTGACTATGAATAGGTTTAGGGGTAGGGATTGGGTTAAGTTTGTTGATCCAGGATCAAAAAAAAAAAAAAAAAAAAATTGATCCAGGAACATGCCTTACTTGGCAAAATCACGATAGCCGATTTAGAATAAAACCATAAAACACTCTCAGAGATGATCTCTTAAAAACTATAGATCAAAAGCAAGAACAAATATACAGATAATAAATATTTTTCTTTATCTGTTTTTGTATTAAGGTTATCAACAGCAACTGGCCTTCCGTAAATCAGATGGATCCTACTTTATTCCTGTGTTCCTATTTGGGACAGACCCGTCGGGCAGCACATAGTAAGTCATTCTGACGCAGAACCTGATTTTACCAAGTGCGACATGTTCCTGGATCAACATCTTTGCTGACCCTGGAACAACATTGTGATTAACCATCAGATTAATAGTTTTTGTGAAGTTTAGGCTTACAATCAGTGTTTGGTGCTTGTACATCAGTATCATTCATCTATCATTTCCTCTGATTTTAGGGATTACTCATGGGTAAGGTTAGGTTTAGGAGTAGGGATGTGGTCAAGACTAAATTTTTGGACTAAAATGTTGTTCCAGTGTCAACAAAATATGTTGACCTAGGAACACATGTAACTCAGCATAATCAGGATTTGCTAATTTTGACATCATTACTTATGGGGAAATAAACTTGTTTTAATGTTTCATGCCTAATTTGTAATACGTTTTCTTTTACGTCAGTGTTATTTTTAATAGTAGTAATAATTATAATGTGTTTCATTCAATTCTGTTGTTCTGTTTATCTGTTAAAGCTGGACAGTTTTTGCGGCCAAAGTCTTCACCATGGCCTATGACATTGTTCCTATAGATGATAATGTGATCTGCAGTGCCCTGAAGTGGCTGATTCTCCACGGACAAAAGCAAGACGGCTCCTTTAATGAGGTAAAGGGTAGAAGGGACACAGCTCTGGCTACTGGGCATGCGCACATCAATCTAACGTTATTTTTGTCACACTGTACAACAATAATACTGTTTTTGTTTTATAGTAAAGGCTAAGTTTAGGGTTAGGGTAGGTGTAGACGTTAAAAAAAAACACACAATTTAATAGCTACACTGTTAAAAATCTCTGTAAAAAAACGGCCAAATTTTGACAGTAACATGCTGTTTTCCATTAAAACAGTGCATTCTGGGTATTATTTGTCATTTTCGAAAAAGTAGCCTGCTGCTATGTATCGTGAATTAACAGCGTTCAAAATTGACACTCAGAGACTGTTTAAAATCAAACTCTACACCCTCATTCACTATTCCCTACATGAGTTTACTAATATAGTCCACCTTACAGAGATAATGAAAACTAATGAGTGACTTCAGACACTGACGAACAGCTGCTGTTAATGAGCAGAATCACTGATTGAAAGAGAAACAAGACAAACACAAGAACTATAGAACTGACTTCAGCCACAGCCTTAGATGAAATCAACTGAACATTTAAACAACTCAACACACAGCTTTACCAACTTCATGCATTTCTAACCAGACTGATTTTATTTCTGTCAGATGTCTATAGAAGATCTTATTGAGAATGAACAGATGTTTAGATGATGATGTTTTATTGTTTTGTTTGACGATACCATTGTGGAGATCAGTGTTTGCTTTAATTGGGCTCCTGACTCTTGATATTTAAACTATATTTGCTGTAATTGGGTCGTCCCGGGGAGTGATTCGTTCAGTCGTGCATGCGCAACATCCTATTAGATTCTGTACTGGAATTAGTTCACCTGTTTAGAGTCGTTCGTTCATCTTATGGGGCTGTCACATGATGAATTAATCAATTCCCTTTCTGGCTCACACTGCATAGGTTTAGTTTATGGGGCTGTCACGTGATGAACGAGCGACTCAAACCCGAGGACTCAAGAGATGAACTAATCAATTTTCTTTCCGGCTCACACTGCATAGGTTTAGCTTATGGGGCTGTCACGTGATGAACGAACGACTCAAACCCGAAGACTCAAACCCGAGGACTCGAGAGATAAACTAATCAATTCTCTTTCCGGCTCAGACTACGTTGGTTAAGCTTATTGGGCTGTCACGTAATGAATGAACGACTCAAACCTGAAAACTTGTCAGATAAGAGGCGAGGTGAGCGAATCATAGACTAAAGACCCAGGTAAACAATGAATTAATCTTTTCTGTTTCTTATAGCATTATAGTTTTGTTTCGTTTGAAGTGTGATCAGCGTTTGTGTAAGCAGTAGATGTGTTAGGGAGGTAAAACGTAACATTTTAATTATATTTTGTTAAAATGAACGAAATGAACGAAATGACTCGAAAAAAAGATTCGTTCATTTTGCTGAACGAGACTCAAATGTCCGAGTCTGTAAAATGATCCGAACTTCCCATCACTATTCTTGATGTGTGTATCTAAATTATACCAAAGGTTTTTTTTTTTGTTTTTTTTTTTTTGTTTTTAAATGAGTGGTCTTTTTTACATCTGCATGCTCAGTTTTTTTTTTAAATCTAGCATCAGTATTCAATAAAAGAAAAGACACTGGAGAAAACCTGTGTTATTACCAAACCATAAACAATTTTAGATTTCTTTTTAGTCTTTCATTTTTTTTTTGTCATAACAAGCATGTTGTAAACACACATAATTACAAAAACTAAAGTAAAATTAACCTTAAAATGTCAAAGTTCAACAGCCCAAGTAAAGTAAACACTGATTTCCACCGTGGTAGTAAAAGAAAAAAAAAAAACTAAACCTCTGCAACTCTCTTCTGTAGATGTCTGACAGCAGAAATAAAGTCAGTGTGGTAATAATTGAAGCTGCTAATGCTGTTTTAGGAGTTTAATCAGATCTTGAGAGATTTAATGTCTTCTTTTATTGCAGTTGATGTCATCTAAGGCTGTGGCTGAAGTCAGTTGTTCTTGTGTTATTCTTACATTCAGCAATTTTGTTTGTTAACAGCTGGTGTTCATCACTAATGCTCAATCAGAACGTGATCAATCATATAATTATCTCATTAACTTCAGCACTAATTCAGTATTACTCAAACACTCTGTAGTGTTGACACATTATAAGTGTTCATTTAAAACTGAGGATTTTGCTGTGGGTTTTAAAGGGTTAAAGATGTATGATGGAAAAAAAAACCAGCATGAAATGTAATTTAACAGTAATGCTCTGTAATTAATTTACGGCAACACACTGTAGAAAAACAGTAGCATGCTGGCAACCAGAGCTGCCAGTAGATTACTGTTAATTCAATAAAAAACAGTAATATACTGTAAAACGTAACAGTCAGATTTACCAAGCAAATCAAGTTATTTTCACTAAAATATTAGTGAATGTTCATAGAAAAACAATTATGCAAAGTCATTAACTGGTAAGGAGAGTAAATATTTGATTGTGTCTAACTGATGTGTATTTGTACAAGAGAGATCTGTTAGTTTAATTTAGTTTTGTGGGTCACCATTGTGCTGGAGAGTAGAGCTTGTGCTTCAGGCAATGATGAGCCACAAACACTGATGTTTTGCTGCTTTGTTTAAAGACAGTAATTGTGGAATTGCTGATATAGTGACAATCTCTTTACTAAGCACTTTATTACACAAATTTGTGCTTTTGTTAGTTAATTACAATCTATAAAGATTTGAGTAAAAGTCTTTATTACACTTTAAGTGTTTGCGTGTTTATATTAAGAAATATTTTTCTTAGTGGACTCAAATTAAATAAGTTCACTGTACTAACACCATATAAACAATAGTTTTTTTAAAACTCAAATTGTTTGAAGCAATCGGTTTCCAAAATAAAATGAGTTACCACATGGTATAATAACGGTAACATACTGTAAAAATGAAGAGCTGTAAATTAACGGTAGAGAGTTATAAAATAACAGTATAATGCTGGCAACCACAGCTGCCAGTAGATTACTGTTATTTTACAGTGCAATTTTTTACAGTGTAGAACAATTCATTTCATTGTTAGTTTCCAGTCGGAGCTGTATCCCTTCTAGCCACAACCCTACAAAGAGGATTCAGGTATAATTCATGGAGAGATGTACAAACTGGAGTATGAACAAACAAAATATAACAACGCAATGACTATAGAGGGATATTTTTCATGTGGGGAAATGATCTGGCTTGTTTTTCATCATCTTTGTTACTCACAGAAGCCAAATTCACATCAAGACCAGCACACTGCAATGTAATTTACCACAGTTGTAAAGTGGTGGAGAGGTTTTAAAATGTTGCATGAAACTGCTTGATAAGTGCTTGAATTTGACTTTTTAAGAACTCTGAACACACACACACACAGATTTTGTGATGATCTGGTTTATTTGTGCTTTATTCCAGGGTGACGCAGAGACGGAAGATGGGTTTACAGCCGTTTGCGTGATCACAATGCAAGAGGGCAAAAAGATCTGTGCTGAATCATTTGGTGTAAGTCAATTTGTTTCACCACAGGCAGGTTTGGCGCTGAATCATTGGCCACATGCACGCTGCAGCAAATAAAGTGCTCATTCTGAAATTTGAATGAAAAAGATTTCTTTAATATTTTTATTCATATAGTAGGCTAACTTCAATATACTGCTTATTCTGCCTGAAAAGATTATAAACATTACAGATTGAAGTAAGTGTCAGGAAGGCTGTTTCTTTCTTGGAAGGACGACTTCCAAAACAGACCGATACTCTCACTGTTGCATTCACGTCCTACGCCATGGCCAGTGCCAACAAACTCAATAAAGACATCCTGATGAAGCATTCCACCCATGGAGAAGGTCAGTCAAGTTGACAAATCATCAAAAAAATTTACACTTTGCAACAGACTCACTTAGACCCAAGTGTAAATAATGGAAGAATTACAGAAGTTTTGTGGTGCAATGATAGCTGCTTGAGATAGAGAAGGAACACAAGACAATCGTGTTTCTATTGCTGTTGTGTGTTTGAAACAGACGGTCGGTCCTGGACTGCCACTGGACAGAGTTATAGCTCCGTGCATGTGACTGCATTTGCTATGCTGGCGCTTGTGAAGGCCAAAGACTTTGATAAAGCAAGAGAGGCAGTGCACTGGCTGAAAAAACAACAGGATCCCAAAGGAGGATATGGCGACCCATTAGTACACTGACACCCCTCATTCGACTGTGATAAACACTGTGACTGCCACTGCAGGACAGGATCTGAATGCTTTTCTGGCTTTTCTAGGGGACCATCTTTGTGCTTTGGGCCATGAGAGAGTATCACATGCTGATGAAGGACCAACAAAACTTAAGTCTGGATGTGGAGCTCTCCATAGCAGGAAGAAGCAAACCTGTCAAATATACTTTCAAAAATGATAATAGGCCTCTTACATGGTCAAGCAAGGTGAGGAGTAGCTCATCTGCTAGATTCAAATTGTTTGCTGGTCATGTCAGTTTAACCTTTTTTGAGGTGTCTTATCAAATGAAGAATTGGGAGTTTATGTTAATAGTGTTTAATCAATGAAATCATCAGGATTTGATTAATCTGATGACTTAAGTACATCTGTGTTCACTCGACAGGTGGACATAAACAAGGACTTCAATGTAACTGCTAGAGGAACTGGAACAGCCACTCTCTCAGTGAGTGTTTCTGAGTGTTTATATAGTCAACAGCAAGATTAAAGCAGCTGAACATCTAATCTAGGACGTGCTGCTTTTTTTCAGGTTCTGACGCTGTACTACACCAGACTTACTGAGAAGAAATCAGACTGTACCTTCTTTGATCTGACTGTTAAAATGGAAAAAGACCCTGAAAGTAAGTCCCATCCCTTTCTGTGGGAATTTCCAAGCATTCTGAAATAAAACCTCCAAAATACTTTCAAAATAGTGTGCTGCTTTTTGCTTTTATTTACCACTGTTTTTTTTTTTTCTTTAGCAAAACAAGGAGCCATTGAAACATACAAACTCACTATGGATTTTCAGTATGTGAACACATGTTCTAACAATTTGTTATGCCAAGAAACCATTTTATTTGTAATTTATCAGCACATGCTCATTTAGGTTGTTTTCACACTTGGTTTGTTCATCTGGTCAGAGCCCGAGTTCAGTCCTGCTGCACTTTTCCCACATTGGCGGTATGTTTGCATCATGACCGTGAGTACTAGCGACAGCTGGATACCATTGTGATTAGATAATGACTCCAACAGAGACTCCGGTTTCAATGTGTTCTGGCGAGGATGCAACTCGATTCAGAAAGACATTTTGTTCAGTGACAAGCAGTCCATTTGGAGGTCAAATGGACTTCGGGTTCACCAAAAGTCTAGTATGAAAACAGCCTTAAATGCAGAGAACAAAGCTAAAGCTAAAACCTACAAGACCAGTTAATAAAATCTGCTTTTGATCTCCATCTTCACAGCTACAAAAGTGATAAAACTGATGCCACCATGACTATTCTGGACATCGGCTTACTGACTGGATTTAATGTTGACGCAACTGATCTTAAAGAGGTACTGTGATGATAAACTGATACTTCACAACTGTATTTAGAAGAGGAATCTAACACACATCTGCAGACAGGACATAAAGCATTTTGATCATGTCATTTATTGAGGATTTTTATTTTCTTATTTTCCTGCCCTTAGTTGTCCACAGGGAAGGAGAGATACATTCAGAAATTTGAGATGAATAAAGTGCTGTCAGAGCGAGGATCCCTCATCCTATACTTAGACAAGGTATGTCAGCAAACTATCGTTCTATCCCAATGGCTAACCTGAAAAGTATGTTGACTTCCTAAATCTGATTGGCTGACAAAATTACTGCACAGCCATATATTCACAACATCTTACTTCACATAATATTGCAAGCACAAGAGAAAGTATATGTAATATATATATATATATATATATATATAGCCTATGGCTGTAACAATTTACATTGTTTTCTGTCAGCTATGCAACACACAAAACTGTCTTTTCAGTGTAAATGCTACTATTTTTTTATTTTTTATTTACTAATTATTATTATTATTATTATTATTATTTCCAGTGTAAGATATGACACACAAATCATAATTTAGCTTTGGTTTCTGTATTGTTAGGTTTTGCGTGAATATCCACAAAGAATTTCCTTCAGAGTGCACAAGATGCTTAATGTTGGTCTGCTACAACCTGCTGCGGTCACAATATATGAGTATTACTCACCGGGTGAGCAGCACACACACCCACTCATCTTTTTACATGTACATTTAAAATATATCATTTAGACAAAGTGATTTACAAATGATAAAAAATACACAGAGGGGAAGGAATAACGTGGTTCATGGAACTCTCAATAGTTCCAAACAACTCCACGCTTTCAATATATTTGAATGGGTTTAAGTAGGATATAGACTAGTGTTAATTTCGTCAGACGAGACGAGACGAAATATGTTCGTCAACGACCTTTTTTTTCATGACTAAGACGAGACGATGACAAGACTGCACCACTGTCCAAAAACGCTGACTAAGACTAAATTAACATGCATTATTGTTGACGAAAAAAGACGAGACGAAAATGTTTTGCATAAAATAAAAACTAAGATAAAACCTCTCTTCATTTTCGTCTACAATCGTCTCTGCTTTTTCATCAGCTGTTACGGCTTTAAAATATTCAGAACGAGTTCACGGCTTCGCGCTGTTGCTCAAGTTACAGGTCTCATACTCCTGCTGAACACACAACACACAAAGCTAACACGAGTGACGAGCGACGACAACATGCTAGGTCGAAGGAAGAGGCTCGATATTTGGTCGCATTTTAAGTACAATGATACTGACAAAAAGTATCATTGGGAAACACTGCGGACAAAGAATTTCGGGGAAAAACACCACCAACCTTAAACGACATCTAAAGGCTAACCACCCACACATAAGTTAACCTAAATTAACGTCTCATAAGCTAATGCTGATTTTAGGCATCTACGCTGTAAATCAACCAGTTAGCTATGGTGTTTTAGCACATTAAGCAGGTTATATATAGTTTATGTTAACTTATTTTGCCACATGCATGTGTGGGTCTTCACATCACGGGCGTGGAAAGTGGGGGTGCTGTAAATGCATGTTTTTTCATTAACATTTATTTGTAATAAACACTTTGAGTTGGCTATTTAAAAAGTTTTATTTTTATGTTAAATTATGTAAAGGATAATGTAGAGCAAGGCGGTTGTAACGTTAGCTAATACAACACCAACAGGCTGATTAGGACCCCGACGCGAAGCGGATCCCGCTTATTACATGGCTACCTACCAAATAAATCAATAATTTGACACAAAATTATGATTTAAAAAGGAGTTTAACATTTGCATTCAACAAAAAATCATTCAACAAGTGTATTTTGTCAGGTAATTATGACATTTAACCAATGTTTGAGATATGTGAAACACTTTTTTTACTGAAATGTGTATCAGTAATAATCTCAGTAATAATGTGTTATTTTAAAAAAAGACTACAATTTTTTGACTAAACCTAGACTAAAATATATTGAGTTCTTTTTTGACTAAAACTAGACTAAAATTAAAAGACTTTTAGTCGACTAAAACTTGACTAAGATACCTTGAGTTTTCTTTTGACTAAAACTAGACTAAAATGACGAGACTTTTAGTCAGAGGTGGAGATTCCAGGGGTCAGAAAGTAAAAGTCCTGCCACATATTTGTTCCACCCATGAACTGATGAAATGATTTCACCAGAGGTGGAACCAAGTCCTTCTGTTCAAGTCACAAGCGAGTCTCAAGTCAAATCCCAAGTCCTCAAAGAGTTAAAGGTAATTGATAATTAAGTGACTAATTAAATGATGATTGTGCATTAGTGATGAACACCTGCTGTTACTGAGAATTACAGAGGATCAGATGTTGATGTTTTATTGGTTAAAATGATGCTACCATCATGGAGATCAGTGTTTGCTTTAGTTGGGCTCTTGACCCTTTTAGTAAGTCAAAGTAAATTGCTTCTAAGCAATTGCAATATTGTATCACAACAAGTGTTTGCACATTGTTGTTATGGTAGCACAGACTAATTATGTTAGATCATTTTATGCCACAACTTCCGTAGTGTTGTAAAATAGTGAGACCAAGACTGTATGTGATCTGATAGTTATCAGGCAGTGACCTGATTATATGGAAAGTAGCTTTATTTGTGTTCAGGTTAAGGTTTTGAAAAAACAATCCTGTGAAGCTTGGCATGGAATTATAGTGCAGTCGTGAGAATTCTTTTATACGTGGGGCATGTAAATATTTTAGCTTTTGTGCTGTTCAGACACACGCAGACATCAAGAACCAGCATAGGAATCTCAACAATGGTGACAATCAACTAAATTCTTCATGCTGCAATGCATGCTGGGTAACACCATAGTAAAAACTCCCATCATGCACTACAGCATAAAGAATTATTGTCACCACTGTTGAGGATTGTATGATAAGTGTTCAGGTCTAAAAGCCTGAGCTGCTGCAAATTTTCCCCCAATATTTAAGCTTTACAGTGGCATTTCCTAATTCAGCTTTTTATCCAGTTGTTTGATAATTTGTATCAATCTACAAACCAGAGAATAGCCATTACATGATGTTCACTCATATGATTTAAAAGCAAAACATGTTATCTAACATGTTATCTCTGCTACCATAATAATAATGTGCAAACACTTGTTGCGATACAATATTGCAATTGCTTAGAAGCAATTTACTTTGAATTACTAAAAGGGTCAAGAGCCCAACTAAAGCAAACACTGATCTCCATGATGGTAGCATCATTTTAACCAGTAAAACACCAACATCTGATCCTCTGTAATTCTCAGTAACAGCAGGTGTTCATCACTAATGCACAATCATCATTTAATTAGTCACTTAATTATCAATTACCTTTAACTCTTTGAGGACTTGGGATTTGACTTGAGACCCGCTTGTGACTTGAACAGAAGGACTTGGTTCCACCTCTGGTGAAATCATTTCATCAGTTCATGGGTGGAACAAATATGTGGCAGGACTTTTACTTTCTGACCCCTGGAATCTCCACCTCTGCTTTTAGTCGACTAAAACTTGACTAACAAAAAAAGATATGTGAATGACTAAATATGACTAAAACTAACAAGGACATTTGGCACAAGACTAAGACTAAGACTAAATTAAAAATAGGTGACGAAATTAACACTAATATAGACAGCTGTTTCACTATATTTGCAGCAATTTCGAGTAATTATTAACATAATGTGCACTGATTGTGAATTGAAAGCTATTCTGACTGTGCTTTGCAAGCGCATTTTATTCTGGGGAGTGATAAGGAGACAGCATTAATATGTTCTCATACTTCTTGACAGTCAAATGTAAGCAAACACCTGAAGTGTTACTTCTGTTCAAACAAATAATTGTAATATATAGTTCAGTTCTGTTTAGTTAATATTTTGGAGTTTTTTTTGTACTAAATAATGTGGCAATAATGATCCATGAGTGACCATTTAAAACATAACAAAAGTATATAGGTTTCGAGGGGGAGGAGTACACAGAGGTGGAATCAATCTAAACAAAGCATGCAAATGTGATAGAGGAAATCAGCCCAGTAAAAGATTTTTTCTCAGCCTTGATCTATTTAGAATACAAGTGTCATTCAAATGCATGGGTGCTAAACAAAAGGCACAGTTACCTTGAGCTTACAATTCACAGTTAACTTGGGAAACCTGTCAGATGTTCAGGAGCTGCATAAAGACAAAAGGTTACTGTCTCAGGGCCTGGGATGCTGCTCTTAGAATGTAACAATATACATAACTTTTTCAGTTCATGCTGTTATATTGGAACCCATGTTTAACCTTTTATAAATGTGTAATACAGCACAACAAAAAGCAAGCAAATGTGGCATTTAACCCAATAGAAAAGTTTAAAATAATGTTTAAAAAACACAAGGCAACCAACTGCATTCAGCATAAGGTTTTATTTTACTGAACACAGTCTTTACTGAAACTCATTCAACCTCCCACACTTTAAAAAATTGTACTGTAAAATAACAGTAATCTACTGGCAGCTGTGGTTGCCAGCATTATACTGTTATTTTATAGCTCTCTACCGTTAATTTACAGCTCTTCATTTTTACAGTATGTTACCGTTATTATGCCATGTGGTAACTCATTTTATTTTGGAAACCGATTGCTTCAAACCATTTGAGTTTTAAAAAACTATTGTTTATATGGTGTTAGTACAGTGAACTTATTTAATTTGAGTCCACTAAAAACAATATTTCTTAACATAAACCCGCAAACACTTAAAGTGTAATAAAGAAGCAATCAACTTTTACTCAAATCTTGATAGATTGTAATTAACTAACCAAAGCACAAATTTGTGAAATAAAGTGCTTGGTAAAGAGATTGTCACTATATCAACAATTCCACAATTACTGTCTTTAAATAAAGCAGTAGAACATCAGTGTTTGTGGCTCATCATTGCCTGAAGCACAAGCTCTACTCTCCAGCACAATGGTGACCCACAAAACTAAATTAAACTAACAGATCTCTCTTGTACAAAAACACATCAGTTAGACACAATCAAATATTTACTCTCCCTACCAGTTAATGACTTTGCATAATTGTTTTTCTATGAACATTCACTAATATTTTAGTGAAAATATTTTGATTTGCTTGGTAAATCTGACTGTTATGTTTTACAGTATATTACTGTTTTTATCTTGAATTAACAGTAATCTACTGGCAGCTCTGGTTGCCAGCATGTTACTGTTTTTCTACAGTGTGTTGCCGTAAATTAATTACAGTTTATTACTGTTAAATTACATTTCATGCTGTTTTTTTCCATCGTACATCTTTAACCCTTTAAAACCCACAGCAAAATCCTCAGTTTTAAATGAACACTTATAATGTGTCAACACTACAGAGTGTTTGAGTAATACTGAATTAGTGCTGAAGTTAATGAGATAATTATATGATTGATCATGTTCTGATTGAGCATTAGTGATGAACACCAGCTGTTAACAAACAAAATTGCTGAATGTAAGAATAACACAAGAACAACTGACTTCAGCCACAGCCTTAGATGACATCAACTGAAATAAAAGAAGACATTAAATCTCTCAAGATCTGATTAAACTCCTAAAACAGCATTAGCAGCTTCAATTATTACCACACTGACTTTATTTCTGTCAGACGTCTACGGAAGAGAGTTGCAGAGGTTTAGGTTTTTTTTTCTTTCCTCTACCACGGTGGAGATCAGTGTTTACTTTAGTTGGGCTGTTGAACCTTGACATTTTAAAGTTAATTTTACTTTAGGTTTTGTAATTATGTGTGTTTATAATATGCTTGTTATGACAAAAAAATGAAAGACTTAAAAAAAAATAATAATAATAAAATAAAATAAATAAATCTGGAATTGTTTATGGTGTGGTAATAACACCGGTTCTATCCAGTATCTATTCTTTTGAGTATTGATGCTAGACTTAAAAAAAAAAAAAAAACACAACTGCGCATGCAGATGTAAAAAAAAAAAAAAAAACTTTTGATATAATTTAGATACACACATCAAGAATCATCGTATAAATCTCAACAATGGTGAGAACAAGTCATAGGTGAGGTTTTGTAGTGTGCTGATACCCAGCATGCATTGCAGCATGAAACTTTCGA
This sequence comes from Labeo rohita, assembly GCF_022985175.1. Lineage (NCBI taxonomy): Eukaryota > Metazoa > Chordata > Actinopteri > Cypriniformes > Cyprinidae > Labeo > Labeo rohita. The sequence continues at coordinate 10,639 of NW_026129776.1, read as the reverse complement.
TTGTCACCATTGTTGAGATTCATATGCTGATTCTTCATGTCTCTACTTGAGCATAAATGCTACAGTGGTTTTAAATTTTAACTATTAAATCCTTTTAATAGTTAAAAATTGTCATGCTGTAACACACTTGCTGGAAAAAATAATAAAAAAAATAAATAAATAAATACACACTCAAAAATGTTCTGAATGAGTCTCGTAAGACTCAGAACCACTTCAGTAGATGTAGAAATAAAATCAGTCTGGTTAGAAATGCGTGAAGTTGGTAAAGCTGTGTGTTGAGTTGTTTAAATGTTCAGTTGATTTCATCTAAGGCTGTGGCTGAAGTCAGTTCTATAGTTGTTGTGTTTGTCTTGTTTCTCTTTCAATCAGTGATTCTGCTCATTAACAGCAGCTGTTCGTCAGTGTCTGAAGTCACTCATTAGTTTTCATTATCTCTGTAAGGTGGACTATATTAGTAAACTCATGTAGGGAATAGTGAATGAGGGTGTAGAGTTTGATTTTAAACAGTCTCTGAGTGTCGATTTTGAACGCTGTTAATTCACGATACATAGCAGCAGGCTACTTTTTCGAAAATGACAAATAATACCCAGAATGCAGTGTTTTAATGGAAAACAGCATGTTACTGTCAAAATTTGGCCGTTTTTTAATAGCGATTTTTAACAGAGTACAGGGAGAGCAAGATTGCAGAAAGACTAAAAACTAAAATAATATGACAGCTATTACGGTGTTTCTCACGTTATCTAACTGCAATTATAGTGTAACTGTCTATTATCTAACGCTAAACAATAACTACAACACGTTTAGTAGAATACCACTACTGGACAGATTTCTGAGAGGTCAGCTGATGCGTTAAAATGTCCAAAAATACAGTAATTTCTTTAAGTTACCAGCGACTGTGCTTGAGAAGCGCTGAAATGAATGGGTTTCAGTGCTGCAATTTTGGTTATTTGTAACTATTGGCCACTCCATGACATTTTACTTCTGCTTTACTTCTGCATTCCTCAGTTCCTGTGGAAGCCTATGGGAGTGACGCAATTCTGTTTCTCAACGGCTCTGGGTAGAATAACATTCTCTAAAAAAAAACATTCTACAAATGTTTACTGATAACATTATTAGAACATTATCTCCTTACCAAACGTTTACTTTCAAACAGACATCAATATGTAAAACTCTGTTAATCACCGTAAGACCTTTTGGGCATGTAAAGTAGAAATAGTCAGTCTGGTTTATAATAGGTGAAGCTGGTAATGCTGTTTTTGAAGTTATTTAAAGTGCCCCTATTATGCGTTTTCAAATATGTCCTTTCATGCAGTGTGTCATGTAGCTGTATGTGAACATAAACTGCAAAGTTATGAAGCCGACAATGCACGATACATAAAGTTATTGTCTATCAAAAAAAAGAGTCGACTCACATTTGCCTAAACGAGTCGTCAGGATTTTGAATCTTTTTCTGTTACGGCCACACATCACGAAGTAACAGATTTGCATAATGTCCGCCCACGTTCTACATCGCGAACAACTTGCCCGCCCATAAAGTTCCATGTGGTTTACCTCACATGGAAATTTACACGTACATTATACGGAAGACGCTGTATCATACACTGTGAGTAAAATTGTTTTATATTCACTTCCAAAAGATGATTAATCTACAAAGATTGTATTTTCTAGCGATCGTTCAAAATAAGTAGTTGTGTATGTTATGTTGTGTAACAATTTTGCACGTGTCTTGCTAACCGGCTAAATCACGCTTCTGTAGTTCTGTTGTTCAGCTGTGGACCCACTGTAGTCTGACAAATTGTGATTGATGCAGCTTGACTGTCTGTCTGTCTCATTCGTTGGAGTAATGATAAAGGATGGCGCACGAAGCGGCTTTCACACCGAATGCGGAAAGCGCTGTGCTATGAAACCCTTTCGTTTTAATTGCTTCCGCCGCGCGAGGACTATGGAGTTAGAAATGTTGCATAATTCCAAATAAATACATTATGATCCACAAATAAATGTAAAGCGATTGACAAAAACAAAGCATATTCACAAAATAAATAGAATGAGATCCACAAATAAATCTTAAGAGTTCCACAAACATGAATTATATTCACAAGTAAAAAAATTTAATTGCAAATAAAAAACATACTCACAAATATTTTTTTTTTATTTTACAAACTTTGCCCGGCATTTATATGTGAATCGCGTACTGTGCATTTGTAGATCGCTGCGCGTATTTGTAGATCGCAGTGCATATTTGTGGATTTTGAAACATTTCAAGCCGCACACTGATCCACAAATGGATGGATTCCACCCTCCTTCTACTTAAGCCAATCAGATACTGGCCACGTGGGGCTGACCAATCGTTGCATGTTCTCGCTCCAACCAATCACGTTTTGCCTTACAATCAGTGCGGGACCAGCCGTAATTCAGGACAATAACCAGTCTCTTCAAAATGGACGACCAGGACAGTGGTGCTCATCACAGCATTATTGTAATAATATCTAAAATAAAACAAGTAATGTTATGTGTAATGTAATCAGTGTTTCATGTATCACTGAGTCGATGCGTGTTTTGACCGTGAGTGTGTTTAGCAAACCGGTATTCTACGGTGACCAGGAGGGGAGGTCTTTGGTTCACTTAGTTTTGTCGTGGCCACCACATATAAACTCATGGGAACGTGATAATATAACACAGCCATGAGATATTAATTCATGGGAACGTGATATTACATAGTGGTGATATTACATAGTGCTTTTGTTAGTGACGACATACGACTTCTTATGTTGAGGGAACGACATATTTTTCTTGTGGCCACGAGTTTATTGCATAAACAAACCTGCGTGACCATAGCAACCCGGGATTATCAGAGATGGATTCATTATTATTTTATTTAGAATTAATAAATTATTATATTAATTATTATAGATTATTTCATAATTTCTTTTATTGTTTTATAATATAAATTATTATACTGCACGCAATGTAAACAGCATTCATATTAAGTTTATAATGAATAAACGTTACCTAAAGTAGTCTAAATTACAGTGACTGGGAGGGGACACCTTCGGTTCACTTAAGTTTGTCGTGGCCACGAGATATTATTCGTGGGAACATCATATCAACTCGTGGGAACGTCATATTATGTCGTGGCCACGAGATCATTTTGTCGAGGTAACGACATCCTTATGTCGTGGCCACGAGATGCTATGATGAGGGAACGACATCCATTTCTCGACATCCATAAAAGAATAGGCTAATAATAATAATAATACTGAAAAAATGATTAGTTAATAGAAGGTTGGATAAAAATATCTTGTAGGCCTATTTTATTTGATGTACTTTGATGTAATATTTATTAATGATAAACTTCTTTCGAATGCATCGCGCACAGACAGCATTCACATAGACAGCATCCCCTGTTGTTAATATAATCATTTAATAATGTATTCATTTCTATAATAATTAATATAATAATTTCTTAACTCAAAATAAAATGGTAATAAATCTATCTCTGATAATCCCGGGATACTATGGTCACCCAGGTTTGTTTACACATTAAACTCGTGGCCACGAGAAGCGCATGTCGTTTCCTCAACATAATAAGACGCGGCCACGAGAAATGGATGTCGTTCCCTCATCATAGCATCTCGTGGCCACGACATAAGGATGTTGTTACCTCGACAAAATGATCTCGTGGCCACAACATAATATGACGTTCCCACGAATTAATATCTCGTAGCCACGACAAACTTAAGTGAACCGAAGGTGTCCCCTCCCTGTCACCGTACTAAATAACATAGGCATACAAGAAAACATTTTTACCCATTCCTCAATCGTCTTCAAAATATTTGTATATTATTATTAGGCCATTATTATCACCATCATCTTCATCAACATCATTATTATTAGCCTATTATTATATTTTTATATTTTCCCTTCATTTCGATCTTACATAATGTTCTTATTATTAATAATAATAATAAGAAGAAGAAGAAGAAGAATATACAAATATTAAATTAAATGTTTCATGTTAGTAAAAATGTTTTAAACAACTCTGATAATCCCAGGTTGCTATGGTCACGAAGGTTTGTTTATGCACAAGAAAAATATGCCGTTCCCTCATCATAAGAAGTCGTGACCACGAGAAATGGATGTCGTTCCCTCAACATAGCATCTCAAGACCACGACATAATATGACGTTCCCACAAATTAATATCTTGTGGCTGTGTTATATTATCACATTCGCACAAGTTTATATGTCGTGGCCATGACAAAACTAAGTGAACCAAAGACCTCCCCTCCCGGTCACCATAGAATACCGGTTTGCTAAACACACTCACGGTCAAAACGCGCATCGACTCAGTGATACATGGAACACTGATTACATTACACATAACATTACTTGTTTTATATTAGATATTATTACAATAATGCTGTGATGAGCACCACTGTCCTGGTTGTCCATTTTGAAGAGACTGGTTAATTGTCCTGAATTACGGCTGGTCCCGCACTGATTGTAAGGCAAAACGTGATTGGTTGGAGCGAGAACATGCAACGATTGGTCAGCCCCACGTGGCCGGTATCTGATTGGCTTAAGTAGAAGGTGGGTGGAGTCCATCCATTTGTGGATCAGTGTGCGTCTTAACGCTTGGAATGTTTCAAAATCCACAAATACGTGCAGCGATTTACAAATGCACAGAGAGCAATCCACAAATATGCGCTGCGATCCACAAATGCACAGAGAGCTATCCACAAATACGCGCAGCGATCTACAAATGCACAGTACGCGATTCACATATAAATGCCGGGCAAAGTTGTGTTTGTAAAATAAAAAAAAATATTTGTGAGTATGTTTTTTATTTGCAATTCTATTTTTTTTTTACTTGTGAATATAATTCATGTTTGTGGAACTCTAAGATTTATTTGTGGATCTCATTCTATTTATTTTGTGAATATGCTTTGTTTTTGTCAATCGCTTTACATGTATTTGTGGATCATAATGTATTTATTTGGAATTATGCAACAATTCTAACTCCATAGAGGACGGCTTGTTTCTGCCTCGACCAAAGCGGACGCACAGTGGAGCGCGCATGCCGCGGACAAAGTTCAAATGAACTTTTGCCGCTGCTCTGAAGGGCTGAACTGAACCCAGCGACCAGCGCAGCGCTTTCCGCGTTTGGTGTGAAAGCCGCTTTAATGCATTATACAGTGTTGAACTTTACAACATAGATGTGTGCCCGGTTCAGTTATAAAAGCAAATTGCGAGCACTTTCCACGGTAGCCTGTGCTAACTTGTCGATCAGCCACTTCAGCCATTTCATCATCAGACTCTGGCTGGAATTGTTATGGTAAAATCGATGCCATATCTCCAGGGCTGTCAGTCAGTTATGGCAATGGGCGTTTTGTTTTCCGACACGCTGTACGCGGTAAACCAATCATAAAGGACTGCGTCATCTGACCAATCACAGCAGTGAGGGGTCACGGAAAGGCGGGGTTTAGAGAGACTGATTCTTCGAACTGCTTCGCACGAGTCGTTTAGGAATCATTTAGAAATGGGGTAAAATTAAATCTATTTTTGGAGAAAACTGAAGTGTTTTTTGACCTTGCATACATGTAAACCTGTTTTGGGAGTCTATTAAAACAATATTAGCAACCTTTAAAATGGCATAATAGGGGCACTTTAATGAAGTTGGAGCTTCATCAAACAAAGGTTGGGTTTTTACTTTCAACCAAAATCCAATGTCCAATGGGAAGCTTCCCACTAATTTTTTTATTAGAATGCTAGGGGATAATGTTACCAATAAACAATTTTAGAATGTTTTTAGAGAATGACATGCTACTGTGTTTAGGAGTCTCTGGTTTGAAAATTGTCTCACAGTGCTAGAAGGGTGTTCTACCCAGTCAACACGTGAGATCATGCGATGTTCACAGTGACATCACATCATTCTCATTGTGTGATACTCAAGAGTGTGAGTAATATGTGAGCTCATTGTGAATTCAAAATGTTGTGCAGGTTGAGAGGAGGCACTGCAAATATCGGTCACCAGGGGACATTCTACTTCCTGTTTCTCAACACTATCACAGTGGTGTCACATGATGAGCTCACAGTATGAGTGCACACCCAGATAACAAACTTATGTTATAAGAACCTTCTCCAAACATACACAGCAAAATCCCCAGTGTTAATTTAACACTCTGAGTGTGGACACATATAAACACTGAAGCAGTGTTGAAGGTAATGATATAATTAGGTGATTAACGAAGTGATGATTGATCATTATTGAAGACACCTGATGTTAACAAGCAGAATCACCAAAGGAGAAAACCAAAATTTTTAAGCAACCATTATAGTGGTCAATGTTTGCATTAGTTGGGCTCTTGACCCTTAAATCTTTAATACTAGATTTTGTTTGGCTGCTGTATTTGAGTTAAAACAGCCAGACAAGCCAAAAACTCAAGTCACCAGTTGTTTATGTTTTAACATATTCATTGTTTGACGTAAATCACCTAGAGTATAACTTCTAAGTTAGTTTTTTTTTTTGCTTATTGTAATTGCCTTGACAATCCACAGAAGATCCAGCACTTCCTACACATTTTGGAAAGTTTTTTTTTTTACAACCTGTTCGAAAAAAGAAGTATTTCACCTAGGCACACATAGACATCAAGAACCAGCCCATGAATCTCAACAATGGTGACAAACGGCATATTCAGATAAACAGATCAACTCTGAACTCTCATAATTTATTCATGCTGCAATGTATGATGGGAGTCATGGATGAGTTCTGATTGGCTACAACATGCTTTTTGATGGTCACCGTTGTTGTGATTCTCACACTGATTCTTCATGTCTGTGTGTCTAAATTAAGATGAATTTTTTTTTTTTCATCATCTGTCTGATTATGGCAAAACTGATTGATCTTTTGTTCACAGTTTTTTTTTTTTTTGTAATCTGTAAGGAAATTCTTTGTCAAATACTCAAGTTACTATATGATGATTAAGTCAAGCACAGTCAATGCCATCTTATTGACTTTTGCTCTTTGCTTGTCTGGCTGTTACAACTCAGTAATTTCAGCCAAACAAGACCTAATATTGATGATTTAAGGGTCAAGAGCCCAACTAATGCAAACACTGACCACTATAATGGTTGCTTAAAAATTTTGTTTTTCTCCTTTGGTAATTCTGCTTATTAACATCAGGTGTCTTCAATAATGATCAATCATCACTTTGTTAATCACCTAATTATCTCATTACCTTCAACACTGCTTCAGTGTTTATATGTGTCCACACTCAAAGTGTTAAATTAACACTGGGGATTTTGCTGTGTACAACTGATGTGTAACTGTGTTTGTAAACCACATTTGTTATGGTAAGGAATACCAAGAAGAGATTATTAATGATAACAACACAATCATCACCTAGAATCAATATGCAGTCAATTATAATAGCTCTTTGTTTATACAGTATAGTAATTTATGAAGAAATTTGAAAGCATAAACAAACATTTTTAACTGCTGTGTCATGTCAAAACAGAAACATCAAGAATCAGTGTATGAATCTCAACAATGGTGACAATCAAAAGCTTCCTGCAGCAATGCATGCTGGGTACCTAGTCTCCGTGCAGTGACTTCACATTGTGATCATAGTGTGAGCACACATTGAGGACGCTGTGAGGTTACACTTTTAGCTCACTGTTACGTCACATTGTGACCACATGGTGAGATCAGTGTGAGATCAAATTGTTGACTGGGTAGTCATCTTTAATGAAACACGTGTTTTTTTTTTTTTTTTTAGATAGACGCTGTACAAAGTTCTACCACCGTGAAAGGACAGATGGTGCTTTATACAAACTGTGTAAAGGAGATTTGTGCTACTGTGCAGAAGGTATTACAATTATACTCATTCACCAGACATTTTTAATCAAAGCCATTTACAATTTAGAGCCAAATAATATTTAGTTAAATAGTTTTATTTATTTATTTATTTATTTTTAAAGAATGGATGAAAATAGTTCATTGGCGTGTTATGAGTGTGTATGTAAATATCAAAAAAGAAAATCTCAAAATACAGAAAACTGCAGTTTCCAGAAGAAGAATCAGGTCAGTGATGTGGAACATTTGAATAAAGCCTGTGAAGCTGGCATGGATTACGGTAAATGCACATTCTCCTTTCTCAGCCATTGAGATTAGGTGTCACAGCTGTGATATAACACCAATATAACACGACTGTTTGACAGTTTATAAAGTCACAGTGGTGGGGATGGATCTGCAACAGACAGTTGACACTTACGACATGAAGGTGGAACAGGTGCTGAGAGAAGGTACGGTTTATTATTATTCACTTGTGTCCATCTCAGTATAATTATTTACATGTTTGTTTGTTTGTAACTCTCTTGAAATATGGCTGACATTTGGGATGTCTTGGTAAAATTGTTTCATCTTCTGTCCTGTAGGCACTGATGAGGAAGTTGAAGGGAAAGTGAGACAATTTTTGGCTCGTCCCAGATGCAGAGAACATTTGGGATTGATAAAAGGCAAGTCGTACCTCATCATGGGCAAATCTGTTGACCTTCCCAACCATGGCGGAAGGTATATTTCAGCCCTTAACTTAATTCAATTACGTACAAAATTTCCATGCATTTAGATTACATAGTTTTAACTTAAATCAGTTAAACTTAATGTGATTCAAATGCATCAGTCTTACGTAAATGAATCAGGTAAAGTTGATGTAATATTTCCCAGTGTTAAACAAACCCTGCTCAGTGTTCATGTGTTTCCACACTACAGAGTGTTCAAGTAGCATTGACACAGTGTTGGAGTTAAGGAGATCATTATGTCATGATTGACCAATAATGATGAACATCTGTTGTTTTCAAGCAGAATCATCGAAGGAAAGAGAAACACAAGAATCAGCCACAGCCAAAGAGAAAATGAACTTAAATAAATGAAGACATTAAATTTGACTTGACGTTTGACTTGATTTCTGTCATATATCCACAAATATTATTTCAGAACATCTAAACAGAGGTTTAGATATTTTTTTTTTTTTTTTTAAGTTTCAATTAACCTCACCATCATGGCGATCAGGGTTTACTTTAGTTAGACTTTTGATTTTCTCAGTTTAACTTCTTTGGCTGTTGTAATTATGTGTATGAAGCACATTTATTACAGCAAAGTAAAAAAGCCAAAAGGAAGTCTGATTAGGTGTTCTTGGTTAGTTTTTATTATTTATTGAATCATTATCATCCAGTGGTCTGATGCACTGATTTCATACAGTAGTTAGTCAGTCTATTATTTTCATAATGTTTACAACAGGTGTATGAACTATTATGGATGTTAATCATATACACTAAACCATGAGATCTACAGCATCTGTTTGACACACACAGACATCAAGAATCAGCATATGAATCTCAACAATGGTGACATTCAACAGCTGCATGCTGGGTAGCAGCAGAGTACAAATCTCACCCATGACTCCATGCAGCTGTTGAATGTCACCATTGTTGAGATTCATATGCTAATTCTTGATGTCTGTGTGTGTCTAAGTAATACTGGAGATCTTAAAGTAGTAATAGTTACAGTTCATACAACTACTGTAAATGTCATAAAACTTACAAGTAAACCATTGAACGTTATCAGCAAATCAGACCACTGGATGACTATTACAACATCAATAATAATTAACCGAGAACACTTAATAAGCCCCCCCCCCCCATTTTTTTTTTTTTTTTGCACTATAATAAACGTGCTCTACAAACACCATTACAGCAACCAAAAAACTACTATGAAAGTCAAGGGTCAAGAGCCCAACTAAAGTAAACCCTGTTCGCCATGATGGTGAGGTCAAATTAAACTTTTTTTTTTTTTTTTTAAATCTAAACCTCTGTTTAGACGTTCTCAAATAATATTTGTGGATATACGACAGAAATCAAGTCAAACTGTAATGTTGTTTGTGGAGTTGTTTAATCAGAGATTTAATGTCTTCATTTATTTAAGTTCATTTTCTCTTTGGCTGTGGCTGATTCTTGTGTTTCTCTTTCCTTCGATGATTCTGCTTGAAAACAACAGATGTTCATCATTATTGGTCAATCATGACATAATGATCTCCTTAACTCCAACACTGTGTCAATGCTACTTGAACACTCTGTAGTGTGGAAACACATGAACACTGAGCAGGGTTTGTTTAACACTGGGAAATATTACATCAACTTTACCTGATTCATTTACGTAAGACTGATGCATTTGAATCACATTAAGTTTAACTGATTTGTTTAAGTTAAAACTATGTAATCTAAATGCATGGAAATTTTGTACGTAATTGAATTAAGTTAAGGGCTGAAATATTTTTTTGAGTGAACTACAGCTATATTATGAACTGTAACTTTGTCTTTTGCATACTCTAAGTAGATAATTATTATAGAATAATAATGCTTTTCACCAAAATATGCTGGTGTATAGTATATTTAGCATATTTTATCCATAACTGTAACAAAATATAAAAATAACAGTTAAATTAAAAATTAATCCATACCACTAAAAAAGCCATCAGCCTTTCGATTTTCTTTCCCCTCGATTCTGACCCCTGAGGTGATTATGACAGATTAAAGACATAGCAATAGCGTCAATTTCCCACACCACGTTAAACATTCCGATGT
>NW_026129775.1:10687-36644 GCF_022985175.1 Labeo rohita | reverse complement strand
ATACGCAGATACAAATCTTGTACCACCTGTCTAATATGCTTTTGGTCTGACCCACTGAGTCATGGACAGGCACCAAGACATTCTAAACTTTTGTTTATGTTGCAAATGCTCAGTTAATTTTTTAAGAATTTGAAGATCAGGACCACACCTTGAACTTTTCATTATGTTTCTTAAGCAATTACTGAACAATGTGTGCAGCGAAGCATGATGCAATATCCTTCTGAAGGAGGCCACATTAAGTCCACAAGACCGTAGGGTGTCCCATTCATCATTTTAGCATTCAAAAGTGTGCTTGTGAGTGCCACCTTTACAGTCGCTATGTGCCCTCGATACACACTTCTGCCAGGCCCACATCAGGGCGAGCTCTGCAGCAGACTTCCACCTGACAGTCAAAGCGGCATTACGTCATGAAAGTGCGGACTCAGAGGAAGAGCGTGAGAGTTTAGGGTGCCATTTGGGATAGGGCTATACATTTCTATGGCAAGACTATTAAAGCCAATGTGTTCACATCCTAGTTGAACTTATAATTACAACTTGTAAGATGGGAATCTTCTGAGAGCTACGACTACAACTACGTGACCACTGTACCACTTGACCACCGCAGAATCATTTAGGTGCTACTTGGGAATTGATAGTATTGGCATAGTATTGCATAATTCCAAATCCAAGGTGGTGGACAGCAGAGTAGAACGTTATGTTGTCATCTTGAAATTACAATAATTATGACAAATTATGAATTGGATGTCATTGCCACTGTCACCAATTTGTGGTTTGTCCCTCCTCAGATCACTGTTGGTAGGTTCTCACGAATTCTGACCAGGAGCTCCCCACAAGCTAGGAGGTTCTGACCCGTTATCTGTCCAACAAAATTGTTGCCTTTGTCTAAGTAATTGAGGTCTTTTTCCTCCCATTTTATCCTGCACCAACACTTTGTCTAAATATTCTGATTCATTTACCATATAAATTACTCAGACTTTCACATGACCCTGGAGATGATTAACAATGTTCACTTCACCTATGAGTAGTTATGTTTTAGCTTAATGGTTTATGTAGCAGTGCATTGCTGCCTGTTTCTTTTGATTTGGTAGAATGCAAAAATGAATAAAGCATAATATTGAAACTGCCAAAAAAAATTTAAAAGGAAAGTAAGAATAATTAGTATTAATAACTATTGTTGCTATTTACAGGGGTGCACTTGAGTTTTTTTTTAGCCTGTTTCTTGTAAAAGTACCTGGAGATTTGGTTTGGTCCTCATGCTGCACATAGTGTGACCCATTAGATATACAATAATAAACAAAATGATAAAATGTGGTAATGCTATTATATTTTAAAAAATAAAAAGGGATTATTAAATAAAAATACAATTATTTTATTGGACACTTAAAATGATAATATTTACTTTTGTATATGAATTTCCATCATTTTCAAACCTAAAATTAGCAAGTTTTTATTTTAGTGGGTTGCCAGCAAGTAAAAATACGCACCCCTGCTGTGTGAAGAGCATTAGTGAATGATATAACAAATTTTTGCACTGTGCTTTGAAAACGGCATTGAATAGCCTAGCAGAGATGCCAAAAGTACACACATCCTTCCCTCAAGTAGAGGTACAGATACTCATGTGTAAAAATACTCTGGTAAAAGTAGAAGTGCTGACTACGCTTTTTACTTAAGTTAAAGTATGGGCTCTGACATGTACTTAAGTAAAAAGTACCCATTACTACCACCTGTTTTAGCGTCACGCTGGTAACTGGACCTTACATCATACTGACACATTAATACAAAATAACTTACATTTAAAATTTTGTTAGCTAATGAATCTGTCAAGGCTGAATAACCACTATGTAGAACAGGGCAGGACTGGGACAAAATTTCAGGCCAAAGTGTTAACTTTTTTCACTATTTTTTTTTTTTTTTTTGACGATGTGTTGTTATTTTTATCTTAAAATGACTTAAATACAATAGATTTAACAAAACTATATTTTCTAAATTGCCTAAATGTAAAAATTAGTACAATAATAATTATATCATGACAGTGTCTGTACAGAAAAATCCTAAATACTGAATATGTTATTGCATTATCACAAGTCATTTTCTCTTACGAAAATTAACTATGGTTTATTACAGTAAAAGTATAGTAACTTTTACTGTAGTAACAAAAGTATTTTTTTGGCAGATTGATTACAGTCTGTTTTAATTTATAAATTTCAGGGTTAGACTATGGTTAGTGTAGCAAAACCATGGTTAATTTGTGGTTACCATGGGTTAACAATAGTAACCATGGTTTTTGGTTTTGATTTTCATAAGTGTTGGGTTGTCACCTGCCCTAGCTCCCTTTAAACATATTATAAAACAATGTTTTGTAACATTTGTTTGCTAAATTACTACTTTAACTTTATAATACTGATGTCCCTTAGAATATTGTATTTTGAGTGATGATAGTAGTTTAGTTTAGTTTAGTTTAGTTCAATGTCACAGACTAATTACATCTACTCCTGGCATTTGTTTGATACTTGACACACTTTGAAGAAGCAAGCAGCACTTCAAGATGTCTCTTATGATCTGTTAAATTGAGGATATTGGGTTATGCCTTTGTTTGGAGCAGCTCCGTAGACACCTTCTTCTGTGTTTTGCTGAGACATTTGTTTGGATTAATTGGTGGATTATTTGAGGACCCTGTGCAACAATGGAAAGTAAGACAATTTTATCTTTTTATCATGAGGAGGGTCAAAACATTATTGTGGAAGGGATGCTATGGTGCCCATCAAACACATCTGATGAGTTTAGGGAGGACCTACATGGTACTTTCATAAAAATGAAAAAACAAATTCAAAAAGATGTGAAACTTGAATTAAATGCAATCACTCTTTCTGATTATTGGATACATGGCCTCATCCCACGGGGATTGCGCATTAGAAAATTTCCTGCTCTTGGCATGGATAATAAAGAATTTAGGGAATGGGAAGCTATCCTTAATAAGTGTTCACTGGATCTGATGTTACTACTAATTGAGAATCCAAAAAAGATAGACTAAAGTTTCAACAAGATATCACTGAAATAAAAAATCTACTTGCAAACAATGAAGCCACTGAACAAGTAAAACACTTGGAGGACCATTTACAGAATGAGCTTTTCAAATTTAAAGAAAAGGTAAAGAAACAGAAAGTGGATAAAATGCTGAACATCTCCTTTACTATGACCAGTAATGATGACTACCTTTCTAACAGTAGAGCTGATTCAAGTGTTTTTTTACAGTCACAAACAACCAATAATGGACAATATAAAAACAAGAAAAACAAGGAGAGGGTGAAAGAAGACCGTTAAACAACCAGTGGCGTCCAAGCACACAAAGTTTTACCAAACGAACACTGTAATAAATCTTTCAAGTTTCCTTTTAACGGATGATATTATACAAGTTTTGTCCAAAGGCCTCTTGTTTGCTCACACCAAACAACGGAATTTAGAACCAAAATGGATTTATTTAGCTTTCATCGAAATTTACAGTTAAAAGCATGATATGGACGAACAACATGTACTGTACCAGCTATGGTGTCTGGACAGGATCAGGAATCTTCTAGGAATTTCCCCGAGTTTAAACCCAAGTCGGTCTTTTTGCCTCCGATACAGAATTCAGTGATTAATGCCTTTCTTAAAAAGTAATTGCACATCATAGTTAACCTTAGTTAACAAAGTTGTTAAACCATGGAAAAAAGAACAAGATGCATTAACTTTCTTGGCAAATAATAAAGACTTGGTTATAAACCAGCAGATAAAGGGGGAGCTGTTGTGATATGGAGTAGAAATTTATATATAGAAGAGGTCTATCTACAACTTAAAAATAAGGGTTTTTATCAACCTTTAAGGAATGATCCAACAGAGACAATGAAACAAGAATTGTTGTCTTTACTAACTGATGCAAGAGGTAAGAATTGGATTACGGATAGTGAACAAATTCCTCCATGTTAAGAATCCATGTGTTGCATGTTTTTACATGTTGCCAAAAATCCATAAAAATCTGAATAAACCTTCTGTGTCTCTGATAATTTTTAATAATGGAAGTCTCTTAGAGCCATCTTCACAGTATATTGATTACTTCATCAATCCTTCGGTACCCACACTTCCATCTTTTGTTCAGGATACAATGGATGTGATTAAAAAGATGAAGAATATGGGGTTGGTTGACCCAGTCTCCTGGTTGGTAGTCATGGATGTGGAGGCCCTGTACAACAACATCAATCATGATAAAGGCTTTCAAGCCCTATAGTCATTATTTAACATCTAAATTAGTGGATAGGTGTCCTCCAGCAAAATTTATCCTGACTCTTACAGAATGGATTTGAAACATAGTATCTCAAGGAGGAGGAGTTTTAGGAGTTTGGGAGGAGTTCTTTAATTCCACTATTACAGTTTTTCTCAATCGATTTGACACGTTTCTCCAAACTCAGGTCACTGTTCTCAAAACAGTTAACACAGTGTGAGCTGAACACTTTGTATTTGTCCTAAACAGATTGTACGTTTTCATTAATTTCATACAAATTACAAATCATGCAAATAATTTTCTCAAAACAATGTGCACAAAACTCTAAAATGTTTTCACAATAGTTAATGCAACCAACTAATACTTTGAGATATCTGAAAAATGTTTAACACAAATCACAAACATTTATGTACCATTTGTCCAAACACAACAAACAAAATTCTGACATTTGTCATTCTATCAAATGAACATGCTTATATTTTTGACTGGCCCTGAACTGATAAATATTTGGTTAATCAGACACTTAATGCAGTTTTCATATTTACCACAATTGCTTTAGAATAATAATAAAAGGGAACGTATACAAAGAGCAAGAACAAACATGCAAAAAAAAAAAAAAAAAAAAATCATTATAATAATATTATAAGGGGGTGTAATGAAAGAGAAGATGAAGAGTAACAGGTACAGAGATGAGTAAAGAGGATGATGTGAGAGAAGAGGAGAAATAAGAGAGGAAATATTATAAATTATATTAAAAAAAGGTATTGGGTAACAATTTTTATTTCATTTAGATTTGCACAATATATATAAAACAAAACTCCCTGTTCCTCCATTTGTGCATCTACAGCTGAAAGTGTTTTATAATCAATAAAGAACACAACTATAGATTTGATGTTAAAATTTACTTTTAATAAGAGCATTACTAGGAAAAATTGCAATGCTTCATCTCTCTCTCTCTCTCTCTCTCTCTCTCTTTGTAAGACTAGTATACATTAATTCACAGCCAAAAATCCACATTCAAATCAAAATAGCCGACTTTCCTGTTGGTCGCAGCTAATGGGTATAAATTAAAAAGTTTTCCTTCTTGATGAGAACAATATAAGTACCGAGTTTGGTGTCTGTAGCTAAAACTAATCCCCCACTTTTGACAAAAGGTGGCGCTATAGAGTGCTTCCAAGCTTATGAAAAGAGTGCATGTTCAGAAATGCTCTAAAACGTATTTTCTCAGCCAGAGACTGTTAGTTCATGCAATTTTATGAATAAGCTGACCCACATTAAAAATATTTCATATGCATGAAAGAAATCTTATCTTATCATTATCTCCATTCATTTACAAGTCAATTGCATGTTCATTTACAAGTAATTAGTTAATGATGAACTTATCATTTACAAAACATGGCTATGTGTTTATAAATGATTAATAAGTGATATGTTGAAAAGCACAAAAATGCAATTATTCTAAAACTACTTTATTTTTTAAATAATAAATTTAAAAATAATTGAATGCAATAAAAATAAATTATTTGCTGTCAAGTGAATAAAAGTGTAAACCCTTTCTCTCATCAGCACAGACTTGTGTTCTGTGTGGAGTGTGTGGGATCTAGTGATAATTTGAACCAGTTTTACCCTCCACTGAAGATCACATCAGGTGCACAGCACTAAAATACTCCATGTGTTTACAGTCTTTACCCTCACCAGTCAGCCCTTACATTGCAGTACACACAACAAATATTCAAAACCTGTTGTGTAAACACATGAATAAATCATTTACAAATATGCATCCCCTAATCTAAAGTGTTAACTACTCATCAGTTGTAAATGTTTTACAAACCTGCCAGTTACAGGTTGTGTGGGTATACACACTGGTGGGGAAAGATCTATGAATGATGAGTAAAACATTTACAACTGATGAATTGTTAGACTTTAGATTAGAGGATGCAGAAAGATTTGTAAATTATTTATTCATGATGATCTTCAATGGAGGGTAAACATTTCAATGATTGACATTTGAATTGTTTATAATTGATTAATAATATCTTAACTAGTAACTTTTTAACCATTGACTAAGGATCTGTTTGATTATTTCATGATATGCATTTTTTTTTTAAAGATAACTTATGACAGATTTGTAAATCGTTAGCATATTACTTAATCATATGTAAACGTATAGTCATGTTTTGTAAATTATTAGTTCATCATTATCTAATCACTTGTAAATGATTTATAACTTAATCTACAAAGCATAGATAAAAATACATTTCACTTTTTAATCGTTTGAGTGCATAGTCATGTTTTGTAAATGATTAGTTAATTATTAACTAGTTACTTGTAAATTACTTGTAAATGAATAAAAAAACA
This sequence comes from Labeo rohita, assembly GCF_022985175.1. Taxonomy (NCBI): domain Eukaryota; kingdom Metazoa; phylum Chordata; class Actinopteri; order Cypriniformes; family Cyprinidae; genus Labeo; species Labeo rohita. The sequence goes on along the minus strand of NW_026129775.1, from coordinate 30,031 downwards.
CACAGATTGTTACCATATCACTTAGTAATCTTTTATAAATGTTTTGTAAATGATTATTTCGTAATTAACTAATTGCGTATAAATGACTTAACAACTGAACGTTATTTGCAATGCAGAAAGACACTTCTTGTGTTTACGCATTCAAATTTAGTTAGTGCAATGCAGAAAGACACACTTAAAAATGTTTCACATGCATGAAAGGAATGTTATTTACAATGCAGAAAGACACTTCTTGATGTGTTAGAAGTTTTATGCATATCAAATTTAGTTATAGCCTCAGTCTATAAAACGCTTAGTTAGAGCCTTCTAGGAACGCCAATAGTGATTTTAGGCATCTCAGCTCATGAAACCAAGGCATGCTTGGAAACGCTCTAAAACGTCTTTTCTCAGTCAGAAAAAAACCAGTTCATGCATGAATAAAGCTGACCCACATTAAAAAATTTTTTCACATGCATGAAAGGAATGTTATTTACAATGCAGAAAGACACTTCTTGATGTGTTAGAAGTTTTATGCATATCAAATTTAGTTAGAGCCTCAGTGCATAAAACGCTTAGTTAGAGCCTTCTAGGAACGCCAATAGTGATTTTAGGCATCTCAGCTCATGAAACCAAGGCATGCTTGGAAACGCTCTAAAACGTCTTTTCTCAGTCAGAAAACGCCAGTTCATGCAGTTTCATGAATAAAGCTGACCCACATTAAAAATGTTTCACATGCATGAAAGGAATGTTATTTACAATGCAGAAAGACACTTCTTGATGTGTTAGAAGTTTTATGCATATCAAATTTAGTTATAGCCTCAGTCTATAAAACGCTTAGTTAGAGCCTTCTAGGAACGCCAATAGTGATTTTAGGCATCTCAGCTCATGAAACCAAGGCATGCTTGGAAACGCTCTAAAACGTCTTTTCTCAGTCAGAAAACGCCAGTTCATGCAGTTTCATGAATAAAGCTGACCCACATTAAAAATGTTTCACATGCATGAAAGGAATGTTATTTACAATGCAGAAAGACACTTCTTGATGTGTTAGAAGTTTTATGCATATCAAATTTAGTTATAGCCTCAGTCTACAAAACGTTTAGTAAGAGCCTTTGTAGGAACGCCAATAGTGATTTTAGGCATCTCAGCTCATGAAACCAAGGCATGCTTGGAAACGCTCTAAAACGTCTTTTCTCAGTCAGAAAATCGCCAGTTCATGCAGTTTCATGAATAAAGCTGACCCCACATTAAAAAAATTTCACATGCATGAAAGGAATGCTATTTACAATGCAGAAAGACACTTCTTGATGTGTTAGAAATTTAATGCATATCAAATTTAGTTATAGCCTCAGTCTATAAAACGCTTAGTTAGAGCCTTCTAGGAACGCCAATAGTGATTTTAGGCATCTCAGCTCATGAAACCAAGGCATGCTTGGAAACGCTTTAAAAACGTCTTTTCTCAGTCAGAAAACGCCAGTTCATGCAGTTTCATGAATAAAGCTGACCCATATTAAAAATGTTTCACATGCATGAAAGGAATGTTATTTACAATGCAGAAAGACACTTCTTGATGTGTTAAAATTTAAAACGCATCAGTCAAAAAAAGTTCATGCAGTTTCAAAAGACCCAGTTGATCACATGAATGCAATAAAATTTAGGCATGACAGCTCATGTTGAAAAGACAATGCATATTGAAACGAAAAAAATTTTTTGCAGTGACTTGAGTGTGATGAAAAAGTTTATGCATATCAAATTTTTAGTGCATAAAGGAATGTTATTTACAATGCAGAAAGACACTTCTTGATGTGTTAGAAATTTAATGCATATCAAATTTAGTTAGAGCCTCAGTCTATAAAACGCTTAGTTAGAGCCTTCTAGGAACGCCAATAGTGATTTTAGGCATCTCAGCTCATGAAACCAAGGCATGCTTGGAAACGCTCTAAAACGTCTTTTCTCAGTCAGAAAACGCCAGTTCATGCAGTTTCATGAATAAAGCTGACCCCACATTAAAAAAAATTTCACATGCATGAAAGGAATGCTATTTACAATGCAGAAAGACACTTCTTGATGTGTTAGAAGTTTTATGCATATCAAATTTAGTTATAGCCTCAGTACATAAAACGCTTAGTTAGAGCCTTCTAGGAACGCCAATAGTGATTTTAGGCATCTCAGCTCATGAAACCAAGGCATGCTTGGAAACGCTCTAAAAAACCTTTTCTCAGTCAGAAAACGCCAGTTCATGCAGTTTCATGAATAAAGCTGACCCACATTAAAAATGTTTCACATGCATGAAAGGAATGTTATTTACAATGCAGAAAGACACTTCTTGATGTGTTAGAAATTTAATGCATATCAAATTTAGTTATAGCCTCAGTCTATAAAACGCTTAGTTAGAGCCTTCTAGGAACGCCAATAGTGATTTTAGGCATCTCAGCTCATGAAACCAAGGCATGCTTGGAAACGCTCTAAAACGTCTTTTCTCAGTCAGAAAACGCCAGTTCATGCAGTTTCATGAATAAAGCTGACCCACATTAAAAATGTTTCACATGCATGAAAGGAATGTTATTTACAATGCAGAAAGACACTTCTTGATGTGTTAGAAATTTTATGCATATCAAATTTAGTTAGAGCCTCAGTCTATAAAACGCTTAGTTAGAGCCTTCTAGGAACGCCAATAGTGATTTTAGGCATCTCAGCTCATGAAACCAAGGCATGCTTGGAAACGCTGGAAAACGTCAGCTCATGAAACCAAGGCATGCTTGTCAAACGCTCTAAAAACGTCTTTTCTCAGTCAGAAAAACCCCAGTTCATGCAGTTTCATGAATAAAGCTGACCCACATTAAAAATGTTTCACATGCATGAAAGGAATGTTATTTACAATGCAGAAAGACACTTCTTGATGTGTTAGAAATTTAATGCATATCAAATTTAGTTATAGCCTCAGTCTATAAAACGCTTAGTTAGAGCCTTCTAGGAACGCCAATAGTGATTTTAGGCATCTCAGCTCATGAAACCAAGGCATGCTTGGAAACGCTCTAAAACGTCTTTTCTCAGTCAGAAAACGCCAGTTCATGCAGTTTCATGAATAAAGCTGACCCATAATGAAAAAAAATTTTTCACATGCATGAAAGGAATGTTATTTACAATGCAGAAAGACACTTCTTGATGTGTTAGAAGTTTTATGCATATCAAATTTAGTTATAGCCTCAGTACATAAAACGCTTAGTTAGAGCCTTCTAGGAACGCCAATAGTGATTTTAGGCATCTCAGCTCATGAAACCAAGGCATGCTTGGAAACGCTCTAAAACGTCTTTTCTCAGTCAGAAAACGCCAGTTCATGCAGTTTCATGAATAAAGCTGACCCACATTAAAAATGTTTCACATGCATGAAAGGAATGTTATTTACAATGCAGAAAGACACTTCTTGATGTGTTAGAAGTTTTATGCATATCAAATTTAGTTATAGCCTCAGTCTATAAAACGCTTAGTTAGAGCCTTCTAGGAACGCCAATAGTGATTTTAGGCATCTCAGCTCATGAAACCAAGGCATGCTTGGAAACGCTCTAAAACGTCTTTTCTCAGTCAGAAAACGCCAGTTCATGCAGTTTCATGAATAAAGCTGACCCACATTAAAAATGTTTCACATGCATGAAAGGAATGTTATTTACAATGCAGAAAGACACTTCTTGATGTGTTAGAAAAGACACTTTGTGCATATCAAATTTAAATTAGTTAGCCTCAGTCTATAAAACGCTTAGTTAGAGCCTTCTAGGAACGCCAATAGTGATTTTAGGCATCTCAGCTCATGAAACCAAGGCATGCTTGGAAACGCTCTAAAACGTCTTTTCTCAGTCAGAAAACGCCAGTTCATGCAGTTTCATGAATAAAGCTGACCCACATTAAAAATGTTTCACATGCATGAAAGGAATGTTATTTACAATGCAGAAAGACACTTCTTGATGTGTTAGAAGTTTTATGCATATCAAATTTAGTTAGAGCCTCAGTCTATAAAACGCTTAGTTAGAGCCTTCTAGGAACGCCAATAGTGATTTTAGGCATCTCAGCTCATGAAACCAAGGCATGCTTGGAAACGCTCTAAAACGTCTTTTCTCAGTCAGAAAACGCCAGTTCATGCAGTTTCATGAATAAAGCTGACCCACATTAAAATTTTTCACATGCATGAAAGGAATGTTATTTACAATGCAGAAAGACACTTCTTGATGTGTTAGAACACTTTGTGTTAGATATTTTATGCATATCAAATTTAGTTATAGCCTCAGTCTCATAAAACGCTTAGTTAGAGCCTTCTAGGAACGCCAATAGTGATTTTAGGCATCTCAGCTCATGAAACCAAGGCATGCTTGGAAACGCTCTAAAACGTCTTTTCTCAGTCAGAAAACGCCAGTTCATGCAGTTTCATGAATAAAGCTGACCCACATTAAAAATGTTTCACATGCATGAAAGGAATGTTATTTACAATGCAGAAAGACACTTCTTGATGTGTTAGAAATTTAGTGCATATCAAATTAAGTTATAGCCTCAGTCTACAAAACGCTTAGTTAGAGCCTTCTAGGAACGCCAATAGTGATTTTAGGCATCTCAGCTCATGAAACCAAGGCATGCTTGGAAACGCTCTAAAACGTCTTTTTTCAGTCAGAAAATAAAGCTGACCAGTTCATGCAGTTTCATGAATAAAGCTGACCCACATTAAAAAAATGTTTCACATGCATGAAAGGAATGTTATTTACAATGCAGAAAGACACTTCTTGATGTTCATGTTTCATGAATAAAGCTTTAAAAATGTTTCACATGCATGAAAGGAATGTTATTTACAATGCAGAAAGACACTTCTTGATGTGTTAGAAATTTAATGCATATCAAATTTAGTTATAGCCTCAGTCTAGTTAGAGCCTTCTAGGAACGCCAATAGTGATTTTAGGCATCTCAGCTCATGAAACCAAGGCATGCTTGGAAACGCTCTAAAACGTCTTTTCTCAGTCAGAAAACGCCAGTTCATGCAGTTTCATGAATAAAGCTGACCCACATTAAAAATGTTTCACATGCATGAAAGGAATGTTATTTACAATGCAGAAAGACACTTCTTGATGTGTTAGAAGTTTTATGCATATCAAATTTAGTTATAGCCTCAGTCTATAAAACGCTTAGTTAGAGCCTTCTAGGAACGCCAATAGTGATTTTAGGCATCTCAGCTCATGAAACCAAGGCATGCTTGGAAACGCTCTAAAACGTCTTTTCTCAGTCAGAAAACGCCAGTTCATGCAGTTTCATGTAGTTATAGCCTCAGTCTATAAAACGATTTTTTAGAGCCTTCTAGGAACATCTTGATTTTAGGCATCTCAGCTCATGAAACTCGTTCCATGCTTGGGAACACGGTTAAAACCAAGTAACCGGGATCAGTCAGAAAAAGCTTCAGTTCATGCAGTTTCTGCTCAAAGCATTGACCCACATTAAAAAAATTTTTCACATGCATGAAAGCAATGTCTGGACCCCACAGAAAGACACTTGTGTTGTGTTAGAACGCAAGATGGCCTAGAAATTAAGTTATAGTCCTCAGGACATGAAAGCCCGGAGTTAGATGAACATCCAAACTATAAAATGATTTGAACATCTGCAGCTCAGGACCAACCTGCATGCTTGGAAACCTGTTGTAAAACGGCGCCTCTCAGCCAAAGCATTAGAAGATGCAGTTTCATGGTGGAGTGAGCTCTAAGACCTTTAGGCGGAGCTTGACCGCGCGCCTCATAGGCAAGAGCAATAGCATCCCTAACCCAATGAGAATGAGACATGGTCTGCTTGGTGGCAGCTGCTCCTCTGTTATGAACACCATAACAAACAAAGAGTTGCTCTGACTTACGCCACTGGCTAGTGCGGTGGACGTAGGCCTGAAGAACACGGACTGGACACAGTCTATGAGATTAGTCCTGCTCCGTCGTTAAAACGGTGGAGTTAGAAGCCTTCTAGAATGACCGGATGTACAGCCGAAAATGGAACTTTAGGCAGGTAATCAGGATGAGGATGCAGAATCACTTTCACCATACCTGGGGCAAAGTCTATGCAGGAAGGAATATAGACAGGGCCTGCATATCCCCAATTCTCTTCAAGGAAGTTATAGCCATGAGAAAAACCATTTTTAGAGTCAGAAGTTTATCAGATGCTGATTCTAAAGGTTCAAAAAACGGGTTTCAACCAGACCCTCAAGAACTGTAGCTAAGTCCCAAGAAGGGATCTTGGTTTTCACTGGAGGCCTCAGTCTCCTAGCCCCACGAAGGAAGCAGAGAGAGCAGAGGTGTGTCTCCCGAGTGGTGCCCCATCAATCAAGGCATGGCAAGCCGAAAGAGCGGCCACATAACCCCTAGGAGTAGCAGGACACGTAATGTTGACAATTTCTCCTGCATGAAGTCCAGTACTGAAGCAATCTGGCAGTTAACCGGATCTACATTATGTTTAACACACCACCTAAAACGCTTAAACACCCCATTTACCGGCATAATTCTTCCTAGTGGAGGAAGCCTCAGCACTTAGGATGGTCTCAATAACAGCAGGCGAAAGCCCAGTGTCTCTCAGTTGGTTCCCCTCAGGGGCCAAACATGAAGATTCCACAGATCGGGCCTGGGATGGAATGACCCCGTTCCCTCCGCCTGAGACAGAAGGTCCCTTATCTCCGGCCTCAGAAAGACACTTCTCGATGATCTAAGATTTAACGCAGCCCCCATCCTTTTTCTATAACCAGGAAGTATCTGCTGTAATAGCCCGACTCTCTCTCTGGAAGAGGAACTTGTGACAGTTTTTTGCATCAGCTCCGGTTTCACGGAAGTTTTCCGTTGAAATGCGGAGGACAAAAAAAGTGGATTCTGTATCCTATCTGTACTGTGCCAATACCCACGCAGAGATGCCTGGCAGAATGTTTTTACAATGCAGAAAGACTCTCTGATGTGTTAGAATTTTATTTTATCAAATTTAGTTTTGAGGGGATGTTAGATGTTCGCGTCCAGAACGAGCCTTCTATGAAACAATAGTGATTCTAACATCTCAGCTGGATGCCCCCGAGGCACGAGAGGTGGCGGGGAAAACGAAGTTTTGTGAGGGTATCGGGAAGGGGCATGCAGTTTCATGAATAAAGCCCATCCCGAGGGGGACTACCCCCATGCATGAAAGGGCGCCATTTACCATCAGGACTTCCGCTTTCTGTTAATAATAGTCCTGAGGTCTGGCTTGGGAGGTTATGAGCCGGCAGCCTGTCCCCAGTCTCTACGAGGGGCCTTCTACGCTCAGCCACGCTCTGCTTTAACCTCCCCGGCTTTTGAAGGACCGGGGCGGGGCTGGGTGGCAGACGGCCCCTCCCCTTGAGTGCGGCGAGTCAGAAATTGACCGAACGTTCTTGCAGTTTCTTCACCTCTTTAAACCTGGTGACTACGGTGCTCACCGAGTCACCAAACAAACCAGAAAGAGAAACAGGGGAATTAACATGAAACACACAATCTTTTTGTTTAATGCCTGACAGATTCAGCCATAGATGTTCTCCGTGCTGACCAAAGCGCTCATAGAATGACCGATGGTTACGGGCCGTTTGCTTGGTCGCACGAAGAGACAGATCTGTGGCTCTCAAGCTCAGAAAATGCTTCCTTGTCGATGGAAACGCCCAAAACAAATCCTTCAACAGGTCAGCCTGGTATGCCTGTAACACAGCCATAGTGTGCAGCGCAGCACCAAATGTTTGACCTGCAGCTTGATTTAAGCAGAAAGACCCACTAAAGACGATGTCACACGACACGGTTTAGTGGGGAGGGTAGGTTTTCTTTATAAAGATGCGGATTCGGGCGAGAGATAGCTCGCGAGGCATCTCTTCATGAAACGAGGCATCTCCGCTATAAAACGTCTTTTCTCAGTCAGAAACGCCAGTTGCATGCACGATAGTCGAAAAGCTGTCCACATTAAAAATGTTTCAGATGCATGAAAGGAATGTTTTTACAATCCAGACTTAGACAGCTCATCATGGAGGTTAGAAAAAAAATGCATATCAAACCGATGTTGTGGTTTCAGTCCCCCGCCACCGGTTAGAAACCTATCCTCTAGCTTACTATGTTTGGGGGTCTCTTGTTCATGTGGCCAGTCAAGCTGTAACCTGGCAACCGCGCTAAAAACCACCTCTAACAATTCCTCCACAGATTTTTTTCACTGGAGGAATGCTCAGAGGCTGGCTGCTGTGCTCAGATGAATGCCAAGAGATATGTCATCCCCCTCGTGAACCGAAGAAGCACCGGAGCGCGCTTCGCGTTCACGAGAAGAGAATGTTAGGATCTGATGACGCGACAAGCGAAAAGGACTGACCCGTCTCTTGCTCGTCATTCAGATCCATACGAGCCCCCCACGATGGTAATGCGGGTGCGGACTGGAAATAGTTCAGACGCATCTCAAGCATCTTAACTGTGAGCTGGTCACAATGCTCGCACCCGCCTTTCTCTATAGCCAGAACCGCGTGTTCTTCCCCCAAACAAACAAAACAGTAATCGTGTGTATCCAGCTCAGACATGGGACGTGAGCATGGAGGAACACAACGCTTACTGATTTGTTGACTCATTCTCTTTACTTTTTAAACTCCTTATAAAGTAGAAAGAGGTTTAAGAAAGAGAAATTTTCTGCACACTGCTTGAACAAACTAACTCATAACAAAGATGAAACCAGAGAGAGAGAGAGAACGCCACGCACACATGCAAACAGAATGGTCTGAAGACAAAAGACCTGATGATGCACCTGTGGGTCATCTATTTATAGCCCCGACACTTCTTGATGCTGCTGATGACGTCATCAGCCGAGGCTATATATTCTTCCGGTCGGTCGTCTTCGAAACGTTTTTATACACATTACTCACAACTGGTCACGACTAAAAGACGTTCCCAATGCGCTGAGCAGCACATGCATCGACTGAAGCATGCTTGGAAACGCTCTAAAACGTGTTTTCTCAGTCAGAAAACACTAGTTCATGCAGTTTCATGAAAAAAGCTGACCAATATTAAAAATGTTTCACATACATGAAAGGAATGTTATTTATATTCCAGAAAGACAATTCTTGATGTGTTAGAAGTTTTATGCATATCATATTTAGTTAGAGCCTCAGTTCATAATACGCCCAGTTAGGGCCTTCTAGGAACACCAATACTGATTTTAGGCAACTCAGCTCATGAAACCAAGGCATGCTTGGAAACGCTTTAAAACGTCTGTTCTTAGAGAGAAAACGAAAGTTCGTGAAGTTTCATGAATAAAGCTGACCAACATTAAAAATGTTTCACATGCATGAAAGGGATGTTATTTACAATGCAGAAAGGCACTTCTTGATGTGTTAGAAGTTTTATGCATATCATATTTAGTTAGAGCCTCAGTTCATAATACGCCTAGTTAGGGTCTTCTAGGAACGCCAATGATGTTTTTAGGCATCTCAGCTCATGAAACCAAGGCATGCTTGGAAACGCTCAAAAACGTCTTTTCTCAGTCAGAAAATGCCAGTTCATGCAGTTTCATGAATAAAGCTGACCCACATTAAACATGTTTCACATGCATGAAAGGAATGATATTACAATGCAGTAAAACCTTTCTTGATGTGTTAGAAGTTTTTTGCATATGAAATTTAGTTAGTGCCTCAGATCATAAAACGCTTAGTTAGAGCCTTCTAGGAATGCCATTACTGATTTTAGGCAACTCAGCTCATGAAACCAAGGCATGCTTGGAAACGCTCTAAAACATCTTTTCTCAGTCAGAAAACGCTAATTCATGCAGTTTCATGAATAAAGCTGTCCCACATGAGAAATGTTTCACGTGCATGAAAGGAATGTTTTCTACAATGCAGAAAAACCCTTCTAGATGAGTTAGAAGTTTTATACATTCATATTAAGTTAGAGCCTCAGTGCATAAAATGCTTAGTTAGAGCCTTCTAGGAACGCCAATAGTGATTTTAGGCATAATAGTTCATGAAACTAAGGCATGCTTGGAAACGCTCTAAAACGTCTTTTCTCAGTGAGAAAACAAAAGTTCATGAAGTTTCATGAATAAAGCTGACCCACATTAAAAATGTTTCACATGCATGAAAGGAATGTTATTTACAATGTAGAAAGACACTTCTTGATGTGTTAGAAGTTTCTTGCATATGAAATTTAGTTAGAGCCTCAGTGCATAAAACGCTTAGTCTGGGCCTTCTATGAACGCCAATAATGTTTTTAGGCATCTCAGCTCATGAAACCAAGGCATGCTTGGAAACGCTCTAAAACGTCTTTTTCTCAGTCAGAAAACGCTAGTTCATGCAGTTGTAAGATGTGAAATTATTTCCTCATGAATTTGAATTCCAGGAACTCTGACAAAAACAGATGCCATGCAACAAAACAATAAAACTAATCTGGAGAAAAGATCTTCAAAGAGGGCAAATGACACCACCCCTATTGCTCATTTACAACCCCCTTCCTCCCTCTCCTCTCCCCTCCCTGCATCTCACATTTTTCCCCCAAAAGATTCCACTGAAAGTCACTAAGAATGTCCATATACTACATGTGTTACATTTTGTGAATATGTTGAATTTTCCCTTTCATGTTTGGTATCGTTCTGAAGGTCTCTGTGCGATTGTTAAAATGGTCTCAATTTCACAGCAGTCACTTATATTATGAGGAAGACTGAACACGTTTGTAGAATTGTGTTTTGCTGCTGAGGGGTGTGTTTTCCCCTTAGGGTCAGGTGAGAATCTCCAGCCAGGTGTGACCCTGGGTCATGAGATCTCCTGGCAAACCAAAAGGTTTTTATGTTTTTACAACTGATTGGAAGATCTGGTTGTTTTGGTCTGGGTATATAAGCGAAGTGACAAAACACTACGGGGGGATTCTGTATTCAGAAGAACCCCCACACTGAGTGTGAGAGTCTCTGGAGCTTTGCCTCCAAATCTCTCACATGCTGCTGTGTGTCTCTCTGTGGTCAGGTATGCATCTCCTACTCTTAGATTTATCTTTGAGTAATTGATGTTATGTATTTATTTGAATTGGAACTGAATTTAATTCTGAATTGGATTTTCATTGTTTAATTGTGGAATTGGCGTGATACATTTTTACCTGACAAATAAAACATTATATTTGATTCATTTTAGACTCTTCTGAAATCATTATTTCCAGTAGATTGTGAGGAGGCTGGTGCTACCGCAAATTACGACCAGGATAGAGCAAACTGCAGGCTCAGGATTGAATGGAGCAGTAGGCACATCATCTGAGACCTCTTGATTTCTGTCTATCACTGATGTTAGCAAGTTGTACGGGAAGAGACTAAAAGTAAACTACACTCTTTGTGAAGGCAAGCAGTAGGCGGCTGTCAAAAAGGGTATTTAGTCACCTACATACCTCTGACTCAGCATCAGACTGGCGTTTTTGTGAACGTGAGATCGGCGTAATCGGCCGGCGCCAGACTCTGACCGGCATCGGGTCCCCAATGAACGAATAATTGAAAGTATAGCGAGTCCGAAATGATCAGATATCTAAATTAATACATAACTAATATTTGTTATCAGCCTAAAGTAAACACCTAAATTCTAACGATCGTATGAAATTGGAGTCAGATTAAAGATGGAGCTAAATTAAAAGTGAAACTAAATCCTGATAAATTAAGCGAACTTTGCAGAAGCGCTGTGAAAAGACCGAACATGCATTAAACCTTCAACCAGACAACTGGATTCCGCGTTTGGGCCAGTGGATGGATCCTTACAGTTGGTGACCCTGACGTGATCTCGTAGTCTTAGGCGAGGGTTTTTTCAGCGCAACATTCAAATGTGCTCCAGAAAGAGGTTTGAGCTTCTCCTTCTCTTTCTCCAGCTGCTGCGGTAAGGCAATTTTTATTTGCCTTTTTAGAAATGTTGAGGGAAAGCTTAGACGCACCCAATATAGACATATTTTGTAGAATGAGTCGGAATACTCATAAATGTAGACCGGAGACCGTAGAAATCCGGTGGGGCTTAAGAATTAGACGAAGTCACATGAACTGACAGGGACGTGATAGCGGCAGAGCAGAGGAAAAATGAAGTCTCTTGAACCAACATCCAACTCTCGTAAGAGATGAAAATTTAAAATTGGAATAACATCATCCAAATTTTATTCTGGTACTCAACAGAGGGCTGAAAATTAAAATCTAAATTCTGGTATTAACAATTTCCTTTTGCTATTGTTTAATGACTTCGTAACAATAACTTTGCAACATTCGAAAAGAGAACAGTTATGTTTAAAGAATTTAAAGAAATCTGTGACTGGATTAACTCAAAAGAGTATCAAATTCTCACTAGAATCTTTTGTATCTGAAAGTGAAGCTGGGCAAGACAGTGCAACGTAATTAAAAATAAGAGAATTTCAAAAGAAACTCTAATCTGGGGAAAATGTGTCTCAGTACCAGAGAATTACTGTCGCTATGCAGAAATCTCGGTGACTGCTAAAAGAAGAGACACTAGAAATTCAATATCTGAAACTGTATAATGGTAATTGTTATGTCAATGAAAGGCTTGTAACCAGGCCTGAGGGGGGTTAAACTCATTCAGAGGACATCCACAACTTCTCCTGTGAGAGAATTGGTCAAACAGGCAAATTAATTAAATTAGACGTATTGAAATTCAAAAGTGGGAAAAACCACAGATATTACAATATTTGGCTCAACAACACTGCTCAAATCAGTCTTAATAAATATAGCATATAGCTTGGTTTTATTTTAGACTTCACAAAAATTACCACAATCCTGTATGATTTTAAGTCTTTGTCTTTAAGCAGACAGACAAACATAAGGAGACCATAAAACTATGTGTGTGCTCTGCATTTGCTCTGGGTTTGCCCAACCCCCAAACTTCCTAATACTCGAATAGATTCTGAAAAGATGCACTTAGTAACACCTTAGCTCATAAACAAAAGAATCTGGTCCAATCCCAGACTGTAGTCAAAAAATTGGCAACACTTCACACTGGGGTGTCATTTGTAGATATTGGTTAGTGTTTTGGCTAACGTGGATAAGCAATGAACAACACACTTCATTCTTCATGTTAGGTAATGAGAATACAGTTGTTCATTGTTTGCTCATGGTGACCCACGGTGCACTGACTAATGTTAACAAATGTGATTGTAATAACGCATTAGTGAATGCTGAAAGTGGCATTAACTAGAATTAATAAATAATGTAGAAGTATTGTACATTCTTGTTTCATGTTAATATAGTTAACTAATGAACCTTATTGTAAAGTGTTACCTCAAAATCTTCGGACTGAGCAATGATTCGACCCATGCTTTCAGTATGTGCTTGCGGGGCATTGGATGTTCACAGCAACAAAGTCTACAACTGGCTTCCAGTTTGGCTTGTTGCTGTGCACATGATGAACATGCTAGGACTGCTGCAGTCACAGGGCCAAATCAAAGATGTATCTTAAAAAAGATCTGTGAGATGATAATCAGTTGTTCTGAATAAGTTGCCCGGAGGCTCTCCAGAGACCAGTAATAAAATGTAGTTTAATGTAATATAGTTCATATTATAACAACCTTATAATATATTATATTACAATGGCCAAGAATGGCCTTTAATCTCATGATTATTCAGCAATGGTTTAGAAGAGGAAGAAAGTGTAGACTAAGAGGAATGATCAGAATGTAGAAAGAAGGTATATATTGCATGCGAAAGAAGTTGGAAGCACTATTAGTGCTGGGAAAGAGATTAACAGAAGGTGGTTAGAAGCAGGAAGTGTTAATAACTAATAAGAAAGAATTTCTGTATCTTCTACTCTGTGCAAAAATCTTCAATGAGAAAAGTTAACATGCCTAACATTTACCAGCTAAAAATGATCGATCTGATGGTAATACCTTGAATAGGCCAGGTCTATCCAAGGCCATAAGATTATGTAAATTTGATTTTGTTGACATGCAACCCAGTAACAAGGGAAGGTACAAGTTTTGTTTTCCTTGCAACAAAACCACAAACACGGTGGTGCAAGTGTTAGAAAACTGTGCCACCCTTCACTAGGAGCGCCAACTCAGAACCTGATCAGAGAGCTCATTTTTACTTTGGCATGTGATTAAAGTTGTGTGTAATGTTAACATCAAGCAGAGATCCACAAGTCTTTACAGACTGCAGAGATGGACATGAACAATATATGAAGAGAATAAGAAAATGGCAATTGCTAAGTTAACAGCACAGCACCAAAATCAGCAAATTAATGCTTTGAAGTTTGAACACAGATCTCACGTCTGTAAACAGTATCATTTAAAGATACTTTTCTAGCAGATCTGAATTTCATAATGCCTGTAACACTTCAGACTGTGTCAATTTAACTGCAACAGTAACTTAAGGTGCAATATGCTTAGACTGTGCTGAAGCACCAACAACCAGATCCGACCATTGTTTATTTTGGCCTTTGTTTGCTAAAGCATTATCATGATAATGATACATGTATTTGTAAACTGAAACTAGTTTGCTCCTGATGGTATGGAATCCCAGATTACAACCATCTCCAACAACTGTGTGGCTATGTCCACCAGTCTTAAGGCAATTTGCGAAAAGGCTCAAAAATAAACTGTCTTCCTCTCTGTCTGTATTCCTTTCAGGCTGACTGCTGCCATCTCTGAGGGACAAATTCCACAAGGATGTTTGGTCCCACCTACACCAACTTACACACACAACAGGGAGATGGGTGCAGAGATACTTCAAGGGATCATTCACACCTCATAGCACTGCAAGTACTTACATGACCTCCCAGTGTAGCACTGGAACTAAATTACACAACACAAATTATGGTAGACTAGGCATCACCCATCTCCTATGCACAAACATACAGACATACAAACATACACAACACATTTTTACTACTATGACCACACAACATCCACACCTGGCATTCATAAGAATACCCAGGTCTAAATTACTCACAGCATTCAAATCTATTACACATTATGTACTTCATACATATAGGTCAAAAGAAATTATTTTTATAGTTTCATTTCAATTATAGCAAGCATTGCTGCAACTTTAAAGTCTTGGGAAATGTTATGGTCTTGCAAACTTATTGTATGCAAGCACTGTAATGTGCATAGGACTTGCACAGCTACAGTCACACATCAACTGATTTAAATTCTATCTACAAACTCTAAAATGAGACCCATTCAGCAATGCAACCGGTCTCTTAGGACAAAATATTTATGTCCAATCATTAGCATTGTTGCAAACTAGGGGGCCCACTAGTTTACAGCATATGTCTAATGACAATACAAATTTATCTAAATAGATAAAGATCAATCAACTACAAGAATTCCAATCAAACTGCATTATCAAGTGTGACTTTAGCCAGCATATCAGATGCACAGAGGATGATTGAGAAAAAAAAAAAAAAAGGATACACAACAGATTTAAAATCTCTGTTTCTGTAAATTCCGTTCTCTAACTGACTTGACTAAAAAATTAGGTCTGCATTAATGATTTGCAATTAAAATGATTAATATAGGCAATTTTATGATGGTGATTACGAAATGTGTATTTCTGTGTTAATTATATGATATATTTTGATTATGCATATCACGGTAAACATACCATTATATTGATTTTGCTACTTCCCTTTTATTCATCCAGACCAAGTATCTAAATCCAAATTACTTTGCATATTGGTAGTAAACAATCTGGCAACCAAATGAGACCTGTTCACTAAATATTTGACTCTGAAAAAATGGAGACCTTATTTACCACTCGCACTTTTGACATTAATGTTTTGTTTATCTCATAACCCTCTCCCTATCCCACAACATCACCTAAGTCATCAGTGTTCAGTTATTGCATGGTCACTCAAGGGTTGTATAGATGTCTCACACGCATCGGAGTATCGTCAGTGAAATAATTCCTTCACCTATGGAAATCTGACAAATTCTGCGAAATACACCTTCTACCTGAAGGTGACTGAAGACTTCTTCAGGTCAGATAAACATCCTGGGGAGGATGGCACTTGACGTAGATGCTTCCCCAGAATGAAAGGACACTTTCAGCTCATGCTTGATTGACTCAGTGGACCTGATACAACAAGAAATCCTACAAACTGACTACCACCACTGTCAGTGTAGGTGGAAACGCACCTGACCAAAAGATTGCAGCAGCGCAGAACGTCCTCTTTCAAAGAAACTTGTGTTTCACTGAGGTGAATTCTACTGTGCTTTCATCAACATGCCTTAATGTTGTTATTTCAGGTAACCACCATGCTCCTGCACTCATCAGCTAATGCTACCTGCCCTGCAAAGACTTTGACAGTAGACATAATTCGGAAATCATCAAATTGTGACCCCTTAGGGACTGCTTGGGATTTGCCCCAAGGGGTCAGGGAAGGACTGTAAGATGTGAAATTATTTCCTCATGAATTTAAAGTCCAGGAACTCTGACAAAAACAGATGCCATGCAACAAAACAATAAAACTAATCTGGAGAAGGGATCTTCAAAGAGGGCAAATGATACCACCCCTATTGCTCATTTACAACCCCCTTCCTCCCTCTCCTCTCCTCTCCCTGCATCTCACGCTTTTCCCCCAAAAGATTCTACTGAAAGTCACTAAGAACGTCCATATACTACATGTGTTACATTTTGTGAATATGTTGAATTTTCCCTTTCATGTTTGGTATCGTTCTAAAGGTCTCTGTGCGATTGGTAAAATGGTCTCAATTTCACAGCAGTCACTTATATTATGAGGAAGACTGAACACGTTTGTAGAATTGTGTTTTGCTGCTGAGGGGTGTGTTTTCCCCTTAGGGTCGGGTGAGAATCTCCAGCCAGGTGTGACCCTGGGTCATGAGATCTCCTGGCAAACCAAACATTATATTTGATTCATTTTAGACTCTTCTGAAATCATTATTTCCAGTAGATTGTGAGGAGGCTGGTGCTACCACAAATTACGCCCAGGACAGAGCAAACTGCAGGCTCGGGATTGAATGGAGCAGTAGGCACATCATCTGAGACCTCCTGATTTCTGTCTATCACTGATGTTAGCAAGTTGTACGGGAAGAGACTAAAAGTAAACTACACTTTTTGTGAAGGCAAGCAGTAGGCGGCTGTGAAAAAGAGAATTTAGTCACCTACATACCTCTGACTCAGCATCAGACTGGCGTTTTTGTGAACGTGAGATCGGCGTAATCGGCCGGCCCCAGACTCTGACCGGCATCGGGTCCCCAATGAACGAATAATTGAAAGTATAGCGAGTCCGAAATGATCAGATATCTAAATTAATACATAACTGATATTTGTTATCAGCCTAAAGTAAACACCTAAATTCTAACGATCGTATGAAATTGGAGTCAGATTAAACATGGAGCTAAATTAAAAGTGAAACTAAATCCTGATAAATTAAGCGAACTTTGCAGAAGCGCTGTGAAAAGACCGAACATGCATTAAACCTTCAACCAGACAACTGGACTCCGCGTTTGGGCCAGTGGATGGATCCTTACACAGTTTGATGCATAAAGCTGACCTATATTAAAAATGTTTCACATACATGAAAGTGATTTTATTCACAATGCAGAAAGACACTTTTTGATGTGTTGGAAGTTTTATGCATATGATATTTTGTTAGAGCCTCAGTTCATAAAACGCTTAGTTAGAGCCTTCCAGGAACGCCAATACTGATTTTAGGCAACTCAGCTCATGAAACCAAGGCATGCTTGGAAACGCTCTAAAACGTCTTTTCTCAGTCAGAAAACGCCAGTTCATGCAGTTTCATGACTAAAGCTGACCCACATTAAAAATGTGTCACATGCATGAAAGGAATATTGTTTACAATGCAGAAAGACACTTCTTGATGTGATAGAAGTTTTTGAATATCATATTTAGTTAGAGCCTCAGTTCATAAAACGCTTAGTTAGAGCCTTCTAGGATCGCCAAATATGTTTTTTGGCATCTCAGCTCATAAAACCAAGGCATGCTTGGAAACGTTCTAAAACGTCTTATCTCAGTGAGAAAACGAAAGTTCATGAAGTTTCATGAATAAAGCTGACCCATATTAAAAACGTTTCACATGCATGAAAGGAATGTTATTTACAGTGCAGAAAGACACTTCTTGATGTGATAGAAGTTTTATGCTTATCACATTTAGTTAGAGCCTCAGTTCATAAAACTCTTACTTTAGAGCCTTCTAGGATCGCCAAATATGTTTTTTGGCATCTCAGCTTATAAAACCAAGGCATGCTTGGAAACGTTCTAAAACGTCTTTTCTCAGTGAGAAAACGAAAGTTAATGAAGGTTCATGAATAAAGCTGACCCATATTAAAAACGTTTCACATGCACGAAAGGAATGTTATTTACAGTGCAGAAAGACACTTCTTGATGTGATAGAAGTTTTATGCATATCACATTTAGTTAGAGCCTCAGTTCATAAAACGCATAATTAGAGCCTTCTAGGATCGCCAAATATGTTTTTGGCATCTCAGCTCATGAAAGCAAGGAATGCTTGGAAAAGCTCTAAAACGTCTTTTCTCAGTCAGAGAACGCTACTTCATGAAGTTTCATGAAAAAATTTGACCCACATTAAAAATATTTCTCATACATGAAAGAAATGTTATTTATAATCCAGAAAAACACTTCTTGATGTGTTAGAAGTTTTATGCATATCATATTTAGTTAGAGCCTCAGTTCATAATGCGCCTAGTTAGGGTCTTCTAGGAACGCCAATAATGTTTTTAGGCATCTCAGCTCATGAAACCAAGGCATGCTTGGAAACGCTCAAAAACGTCTTTCCTCAGTCAGAAAACGCCAGTTCGTGAAGTTTCATGAATAAAGCTGACCCACATTAAAAATGTTTCACATGCATGAAAGGAATGTTATTTACAATGCAGTAAAACCCTTCTTGATGTGTTAGAAGTTTTTTGCATATGAAATTTAGTTAGTGCCTCAGTTCATAAAAGGCTTAGTTAGAGCCTTCTAGTAACGCCATTACTGATTTTAGGCAACTCAGTTCATGAAACCAAGGCATGTTTGGAAACGCTCTAAAACGTCTTTTCTCAGTGAGAAAACGAAAGTTCATGAAGTTTCATGAATAAAGCTGACCCATATTAAAGATGTTTCACATGCATGACAGGAATGTTATTTACAATGTAGAAAGACACTTCTTGATGTGATAGAAGTTTTTGCATATCATATTTAGTTAGAGCCTCAGTTCATAAAACGCTTAGTTAGAGCCTTCTAGGATCGCCAAATATGTTTTTGGCATCTCAGCTCATGAAACCAAGGCATGGTTGGAAACGCTCTAAAACGTCTTTTCTCAGTGAGAAAACGAAAGTTCATGCAGTTTCGTGAAAAAAGGTGACCCACATTAAAAATATTTCTCATACATGAAAGAAATGT
>NW_026129775.1:0-10187 GCF_022985175.1 Labeo rohita | reverse complement strand
AGGCTCTAACTAAATATGATATGCATAAAACTTCTAACACATCAAGAAGTGTCTTTCTGCATTATAAATAACATTTCTTTCATGTATGAGAAGTATTTTTATTGTGGGTCAAATTTTTTTCATGAAACTTCATGAAGTAGCGTTCTCTGACTGAGAAAAGACGTTTTAGAGCGTTTCCAAGCATTCCTTGCTTTCATGAGCTGAGATGCCCTAAAACATTTTTGGCGATCCTACAAGGCCCAAACTAAACGTTTTATGAACTGAGGCTCTAACTAAATATGATATGCATAAAACTTCTATCACATCAAGAAGTGTCTTTCTGCATTGTAAATAACATTCTTTTCATGCATGTGAAACATTTTTAATATGGGTCAGCTTTATTTATGAAACTTCATGAACTTTCGTTTTCTCACTGAGAAAAGACGTTTTAGAGCGTTTCCAAGCGTGCCTTGCTTTCATGAGCTGAGATGCCTAAAATCATTTTAGGCGATCCTAGACGGCTCTACTAAGCGTTTTATGAACTGAGGCACTAAACAAACTTCATATGCAAAAAACTTCTAACACATCAAGAAGGGTTTCTCTGCATTGTAAATAACATTCCTTTTAAGAATGTGAAACATTTTTAATGTGGGTCAGCTTTATTCATGAAACTTCATGAACTTTCGTTTTCTCACTGAGAAAAGACGTTTTAGAGCGTTTCCAAGCATGCCTTGATTTCATGAGCTGAGATGCCTAAAAACATTTTTGGCGATCCTAGAATGCCCAAACTAAGCGTTTTATGAACTGAGGCTCTAACTAAATATGATATGCATAAAACTTCTAACACATCAAGAAGTGTCTTTCTGGATTATAAATAACATTTCTTTCATGCATGTGAAACTATTTTTAATGTGGGTCACCTTTTTTCATGAAACTGCATGAACTTTCGTTTTCTCACTGAGAAAAGACGTTTTAGAGCGTTTCCAAGCATGCCTTGGTTTCATGAGCTGAGATGCCTAAAATCACTATTGGCGTTCCTAGAAGGCTCTAACTAAGCGTTTTATGAACTGAGGCACTAAATAAATTTCATATGCAAAAAACTTCTAACACATCAAGAAGGTTTTTACTGCGTTGTAAATAACTTTCCTTTCATGCATGTGAAATATTTTTCATGTGGGTCAGTTTTATTCATGAAACTGCATGAACTTTCGTTTTCTCACTGAGAAAAGACGTTTTAGAGCGTTTCCAAGCATGCCTTGTTTCATGAGCTGAGATGCCTAAAAACATTTTTGGCGATCCTAGAAGGCCCTAACTAAGCGTTTTTTATGAACTGAGGCTCTAACTAAATATGATATGCATAAAACTTCTAACACATCAAGAAGTGTCTTTCTGCATTTAATAACATTTCTTTCATGCATGTGAAACATTTTTAATGTGGGTCAGCTTTATTTCATGAAACTGCATGAACTAGCGTTCTCTGACTGAGAAAAGACGTTTTAGAGCTTTTCCAAGCATTCCTTGCTTTCATGAGCTGAGATGACTAAAAACATTTTTGGCGATCCTAGAAGGCTCTAACTAAGCGTTTTATGAACTGAGGCTCTAACTAAATTTCTTATGCAAAAAACAACTAACACATCAAGAAGTGTCTTTCTGCATTGTAAATAAACATTCCTTTCATGCATGTAAAACATTTTTAATGTGGGTCACCTTTATTCATGAAACTGCATGATCTGGCATTTTCTGACTGTGAAAAGACGTTTTAGAGCGTTTTCAAGCATGCCTTGGTTTCATGAGCTGAGTTGCCTAAAAAAATCAATATTGGCGTTCCTAGAAGGCTCTAACTAAGCGTTTTATGAACTGAGGCACTAAACAAAACTTCATGCAAAAAACTTCTAACACATCAAGAAGGGGTTTTCTGCATTGTAAATAACATTCCTTTTAAGAATGTGAAACATTTTTAATGTGGGTCAGCTTTATTCATGAAACTGCATGAACTAGCGTTTTCTGACTGAGAAAAGACGTTTTAGAGCGTTTCCAGGCATTCCTTGCTTTCATGAGCTGAGATGACTAAAAACATTTTTGGCGATCCTAGAAGGCCCAGACTAAGCGTTTTATGAACTGAGGCTCTAACTAAATATGATATGCATAAAACTTCTAACACATCAAGAAGTGTCTTTCTGCATTATAAATAACATTTCTTTCATGTATGAGAAGTATTTTTATTGTGGGTCAAATTTTTTTCATGAAACTTCATGAAGTAGCGTTTTCTGACTGAGAAAAGACGTTTTAGAGCGTTTCCAAGCATTCCTTGCTTTCATGAGCTGAGATGCCCTAAAACATTTTTGGCGATCCTACAAGGCCCAAACTAAACGTTTTATGAACTGAGGCTCTAACTAAATATGATATGCATAAAACTTCTATCACATCAAGAAGTGTCTTTCTGCATTGTAAATAACTAATTTAAATCATGAACTTTCGTTTTCTCATGATATGCATAAAACTTCTAACACATCAAGAAGTGTCTTTCTGCATTGTAAATAACATTCTTTTCATGCATGTGAAACATTTTTAATATGGGTCAGCTTTATTCATGAAACTTCATGAACTTTCGTTTTCTCACTGAGAAAAGACGTTTTAGAGCGTTTCCAAGCATGCCTTGCTTTCATGAGCTGAGATGCCTAAAAACATTTTAGGCGATCCTAGAAGGCTCTAACTAAGCGTTTTATGAACTGAGGCACTAAACAAACTTCATATGCAAAAAACTTCTAACACATCAAGAAGGGTTTCTCTGCATTGTAAATAACATTCCTTTTAAGAATGTGAAACATTTTTAATGTGGGTCAGCTTTATTCATGAAACTTCATGAACTTTCGTTTTCTCACTGAGAAAAGACGTTTTAGAGCGTTTCCAAGCATGCCTTGATTTCATGAGCTGAGATGCCTAAAAACATTTTTGGCGATCCTAGAAGGCCCTAACTAAGCGTTTTATGAACTGAGGCTCTAACTAAATATGATATGCATAAAACTTCTAACACATCAAGAAGTGTCTTTCTGGATTATAAATAACATTCCTTTCATGCATGTGAAACATTTTTAATGTGGGTCAGCTTTTTTCATGAAACTGCATGAACTAGCGTTTTCTCACTGAGAAAAGACGTTTTAGAGCGTTTCCAAGCATGCCTTTCTTCCTTGCTTTCATGAGCTGAGATGCCTAAAAACATTTTTGGCGATCCTAGAAGGCCCTAACTAAGCGTTTTATGAACTGAGGCTCTAACTAAATATGATATGCAAAAAACTTCTAACACATCAAGAAGTGTCTTTCTGCATTGTAAATAACATTCCTTTCATGCATGTGAAACATTTTTAATGTGGGTCAGCTTTATTCATGAAACTTTTGAATTCACTGAGAAAAAGACGTTTTCATTCTGATTTAACTAAGCGTTTTATGAACTGCAAAAACTTCTAACACTTTCATTTTTCTCACTGAGAAAAGAAAAGAGAAAAGGCTTTCAAGCATGCCTTGCTTTCATGAGCTGAGATGCCTAAAATCATTTTTGGCGATCCTAGAAGGCTCTAACTAAGCGTTTTATGAACTGAGCGTTTGCAAAAACTTCTAACACATGAAGTGTCCTTGCATGTAAAACATTTTTAATGGGTCACCTTTTTTCATGAAACTGCATGAACTGGCATTTTCTGACTGTGAAAAGACGTTTTAGAGCGTTTTCAAGCATGCCTTGCTTTCATGAGCTGAGATGCCTAAAAATTTTTTGGGCGTTCCTAGAAGGCTCTAACTAAGCGTTTTATGAACTGAGGCACTAAACAAACTTCATATGCAAAAAACTTCTAACACATCAAGAAGGGTTTCTCTGCATTGTAAATAACATTCCTTTTAAGAATGTGAAACATTTTTAATGTGGGTCAGCTTTATTCATGAAACTTCATGAACTTTCGTTTTCTCACTGAGAAAAGACGTTTTAGAGCGTTTCCAAGCATGCCTTGCTTTCATGAGCTGAGATGACTAAAAACATTTTTGGCGATCCTAGAAGGCCCAGACTAAGCGTTTTATGAACTGAGGCTCTAACTAAATATGATATGCATAAAACTTCTAACACATCAAGAAGTGTCTTTCTGGATTATAAATAACATTCCTTTCATGCATGTGAAACATTTTTAATGTGGGTCAGCTTTTTCATGAAACTGCATGAACTAGCGTTTTCTCACTGAGAAAAGACGTTTTAGAGCGTTTCCAAGCATTCCTTGCTTTCATGAGCTGAGATGCCTAAAAACATTTTTGGCGATCCTAGAAGGCTCTAACTAAGCGTTTTATGAACTGAGGCTCTAACTAAATATGATATGCAAAAAACTTCTAACACATCAAGAAGTGTCTTTCTGCATTGTAAATAACATTCCTTTCATGCATGTGAAACATTTTTAATGTGGGTCAGCTTTATTCATGAAACTTCATGAACTTTCGTTTTCTCACTGAGAAAAGACGTTTTAGAGCGTTTCAAGCATGCCTTGCTTTCATGAGCTGAGATGCCTAAAATGCATTTGCTTTCATGAGCTGAGATGCCTAAAAACATTTTGGCGATCCTAGAAGGCTCTAACTAAGCGTTTTATGAACTGAGGCTCTAAACTAAATTCCATATGCATAAAACTTCTAACACATCAACACATCAGGAGTGTCTTTCTGCATTATAAATAACATTCCTTTCATGCATGTGAAACATTTTTAATGTGGGTCAGCTTTATTCATGAAACTGCATGAACTTTCGTTTTCTCAAAGTTTTCCAAGCATGCCTTTTTTCATGAGCTGAGATGCCTAAAATCATTATTGGCGTTCCTAGAAGGCTCTAACTAAGCGTTTTATGAACTGAGGCACTAAATAAATTTCATCATAAAACTTTAACACATCAAGAAGTGTCTTTCTGCATTATAAATAACATTCCTTTTCATGCATGTGAAACATTTTTAATGTGGGTCAGCTTTATTCATGAAACTGCATGAACTTTCGTTTTCTCACTGAGAAAAGACGTTTTAGAGCGTTTTCAAGCATGCCTTGGTTTCATGAGCTGAGTTGCCTAAAATCAATATTGGCGTTCCTAGAAGGCTCTAACTAAGCGTTTTATGAACTGAGGCACTAAATAAATTTCATATGCAAAAAACTTCTAACACATCAAGAAGTTTTTTTCTGCATTGTAAATAACTTTCCTTTCATGCATGTGAAACATTTTTAATGTGGGTCAGTTTTATTCATGAAACTGCATGAATTTCGTTTTCTGACTGAGAAAAGACGTTTTAGAGCGTTTCCAAGCATTCCTTGCTTTCATGAGCTGAGATGCCTAAAAACATTTTTGGCGATCCTAGAAGGCCTAGACTAAGCGTTTTATGAACTGAGGCTCTAACTAAATATGATATGCATAAAACTTCTAACACATCAAGAAGTGTCTTTCTGCATTGTAAATAACATTCCTTTCATGCATGTGAAACATTTTTAATGTGGGTCAGCTTTATTCATGAAACTGCATGAACTAGCGTTTTCTGACTGAGAAAAGACGTTTTAGAGCTTTTCCAAGCATTCCTTGCTTTCATGAGCTGAGATGACTAAAAACATTTTTGGCGATCCTAGAAGGCTCTAACTAAGCGTTTTATGAACTGAGGCTCTAACTAAATTTCTTATGCAAAAAACAACTAACACATCAAGAAGTGTCTTTCTGCATTGTAAATAAACATTCCTTTCATGCATGTAAAACATTTTTAATGTGGGTCACCTTTATTCATGAAACTGCATGATCTGGCATTTTCTGACTGTGAAAAGACGTTTTAGAGCGTTTTCAAGCATGCCTTGGTTTCATGAGCTGAGTTGCCTAAAATCAATATTGGCGTTCCTAGAAGGCTCTAACTAAGCGTTTTATGAACTGAGGCACTAAACAAACTTCATGAGCAAAAAACTTCTAACACATCAAGAAGGGGTTTTCTGCATTGTAAATAACATTCCTTTTAAGAATGTGAAACATTTTTAATGTGGGTCAGCTTTATTCATGAAACTGCATGAACTAGCGTTTTCTGACTGAGAAAAGACGTTTTAGAGCGTTTCCAGGCATTCCTTGCTTTCATGAGCTGAGATGACTAAAAACATTTTTGGCGATCCTAGAAGGCCCAGACTAAGCGTTTTATGAACTGAGGCTCTAACTAAATATGATATGCATAAAACTTCTAACACATCAAGAAGTGTCTTTCTGCATTATAAATAACATTTCTTTCATGTATGAGAAGTATTTTTATTGTGGGTCAAATTTTTTTCATGAAACTTCATGAAGTAGCGTTCTCTGACTGAGAAAAGACGTTTTAGAGCGTTTCCAAGCATTCCTTGCTTTCATGAGCTGAGATGCCCTAAAACATTTTTGGCGATCCTACAAGGCCCAAACTAAACGTTTTATGAACTGAGGCTCTAACTAAATATGATATGCATAAAACTTCTATCACATCAAGAAGTGTCTTTCTGCATTGTAAATAACATTCTTTTCATGCATGTGAAACATTTTTAATATGGGTCAGCTTTATTTATGAAACTTCATGAACTTTCGTTTTCTCACTGAGAAAAGACGTTTTAGAGCGTTTCCAAGCGTGCCTTGCTTTCATGAGCTGAGATGCCTAAAATCATTTTAGGCGATCCTAGACGGCTCTACTAAGCGTTTTATGAACTGAGGCACTAAACAAACTTCATATGCAAAAAACTTCTAACACATTTTTTTAGAGCGTTTCCAAGCATGCCTTGATGAATGTTATTTACAATGCACTGAGAAAGACACTTTTGATGTGTTAGAAGTTTTTTGCATATGAAATTTAGTTAGAGCCTCAGTTCATAAAACGCTTAGTTAGAGCCTTCTAGGAACGCCAGGCTGTGATTTTTAGGCATCTCAGCTCATGAAACCAAGGCATGCTTGGAAACGTTTTCTAAAACGTCTTTTTTCTCAGTCAGAAAACGCTAGTTCATGCAGTTTCATGAAAAAGCTGACCCACATTAAAAATGTTTCACATGCATGAAAGGAATGTTATTTACAATGCAGAAAGACACTTCTTGATGTGTTAGAAGTTTTTGCATATCAAATTTAGTTAGAGCCTCAGTTCATAAAACGCTTAGTTAGAGCCTTCTAGGAACGCCAAACTGATTTTAGGCATCTCAGCTCATGAAACCAAGGCATGCTTGGAAACGCTCTAAAACGTCTTTTCTCAGTCAGAAAAAACGAAAGTTCATGAAGTTTCATGAATAAAGCTGACCCACATTAAAAATGTTTCACATGCATGAAAGGAATGTTATTTACAATGCAGAAAGACACTTCTTGATGTGTTAGAAGTTTTTTGCATATGAAATTTAGTTAGAGCCTCAGTTCATAAAACGCTTAGTTAGAGCCTTCTAGGATCGCCAAAAATGTTTTTAGGCATCTCAGCTCATGAAACCAAGGCATGCTTGGAAACGCTCTAAAACGTCTTTTCTCAGTCAGAAAACGCTAGTTCATGCAGTTTCATGAGTAAAAAGCTGACCCACATGCAAAAATGTTTCACATGCATGAAAAAATGTTGTTATTTACAATTTTTGCATAAAAGACAGTTCTTGATCAGTTCATAAAACGCTTAGTTTAGGGCAGTTGAAATTTAGTTAGGAGCCTCAGTTCATGAAAGCAGGCATGCTTAGGCCTTCAAAACGTCTTTTCTCAGTGTTTTAGTTTCATGCAGTTCTAAAAGCTCATTAAAATGTTTCACATGCATGAAAAATGTTTGCAATGTCAGAAAGACACTTCTTGATGTTTTTAAGTTTTTTCATATGAAGCCTCATTTATGTTTGCAATGAAAGTTCAGAGCTCAGTTCATAAAAATTCCAACGCCAACATGATTTTTAGGCATCTCATGCATGCTTGGAAACGATCTAAAACGTCTTTTCTCAGTGAAAAAGAAAGTTCATGAAGTTTCATGAATAAAGCTGACCCACATTAAAAATGTTTCACATGCATGAAAGGAATGTTATTTACAATGCAGAAAGACACTTCTTGATGTGTTAGAAGTTTTTTGCATATGAAATTTAGTTAGAGCCTCAGTTCATAAAACGCTTAGTTAGGGCCTTCTAGGAACGCCAAAATGTTTTTAGGCATCTCAGCTCATGAAACCAAGGCATGCTTGGAAACGCTCTAAAACGTCTTTTCTCAGTGAGAAAAACGAAAGTTCATGAAGTTTCATGAATAAAGCTGACCCACATTAAAAATGTTTCACATGCATGAAAGGAATGTTATTTACAATGCAGAAAGACACTTCTTGATGTGTTAGAAGTTTTTTGCATATGAAATTTAGTTAGAGCCTCAGTTCATAAAACGCTTAGTTAGGCCTTCTAGGAACGCCAAAAATGTTTTAGGCATCTCAGCTCATGAAACCAAGGCATGCTTGGAAACGCTCTAAAACGTCTTTTCTCAGTGAGAAAACGAAAGTTCATGAAGTTTCATGAAAAAAGCTGACCCACATTAAAAATGTTTCACATGCATGAAAGAATGTTATTTACAATGCAGAAAGACACTTCTTGATGTGTTAGAAGTTTTTTGCATATGAAATTTAGTTAGAGCCTCAGTTCATAAAACGCTTAGTTAGGCCTTCTAGGAACGCCAAAAATGATTTTAGGCATCTCAGCTCATGAAACCAAGGCATGCTTGGAAACGCTCTAAAACGTCTTTTCTCAGTCAGAAAACGAAAGTTCATGAAGTTTCATGAAAAAAGCTGACCCACATTAAAAATGTTTCACATGCATGAAAGGAATGTTATTTACAATGCAGAAAGACACTTCTTGATGTGTTAGAAGTTTTTTTGCATATGAATTTAGTTAGAGCCTCAGTCATAAAACGCTTAGTTAGGGCCTTCTAGGATCGCCAAAAATGTTTTTAGGCATCTCAGCTCATGAAACCAAGGCATGCTTGGAAACGCTCTAAAACGTCTTTTCTCAGTGAGAAAACGAAAGTTCATGAAGTTTCATGAATAAAGCTGACCCACATTAAAAATGTTTCACATGCATGAAAGGAATGTTATTTACAATGCAGAAAGACACTTCTTGATGTGTTAGAAGTTTTTGCATATGAAATTTAGTTAGAGCCTCAGTTCATAAAACGCTTAGTTAGGGCCTTCTAGGAACGCCAAAAATGTTTTTAGGCATCTCAGCTCATGAAACCAAGGCATGCTTGGAAACGCTCTAAAACGTCTTTTTCTCAGTGAGAAAACGAAAGTTCATGCAGTTTCATGAATAAAGCTGACCCACATTAAAAATGTTTCACATGCATGAAAGGAATGTTATTTACAATGCAGAAAGACACTTCTTGATGTGTTAGAAGTTTTTGCATATGAAATTTAGTTAGAGCCTCAGTTCATAAAACGCTTAGTTAGAGCCTTCTAGGATCGCCAAAAATGTTTTTAGGCATCTCAGCTCATGAAACCAAGGCATGCTTGGAAACGCTCTAAAACGTCTTTTCTCAGTCAGAAAACGAAAGTTCATGCAGTTTCATGAATAAAGCTGACCCACATTAAAAAATGTTTCACATGCATGAAAGGAATGTTATTTACAATGCAGAAAGACACTTCTTGATGTGTTAGAAGTTTTTTGCATATGAAATTTAGTTAGAGCCTCAGTTCATAAAACGCTTAGTTAGAGCCTTCTAGGATCGCCAAAACTGATTTTAGGCAACTCAGCTCATGAAACCAAGGCATGCTTGAAAACGCTCTAAAACGTCTTTTCTCAGTCAGAAAACGCTAGTTCATGCAGTTTCATGAAAAAAGCTGACCCACATTAAAAATGTTTCACATGCATGAAAGAAATGTTATTTACAATGCAGAAAGACACTTCTTGATGTGTTAGAAGTTTCTTGCATATGAAATTTAGTTAGAGACTCAGTTCATAAAACGCTTAGTTAGTTCCTTCTAGGATCGCCAAATATGTTTTTTGGCATCTCAGCTCATGAGACCAAGCAATGCTTGGAAACGCTCTAAAACGTCTTTTCTCAGTGAGAAAACGCTAGTTCATGCAGTTTCATGAATAAAACTGACCCACATTAAAAATGTTTCACATGCATGAAAGGAATGTTATTTACAATGCAGAAAGACACTTCTTGATGTGTTAGAAGTTTCTTCCATATGGAATTTATTTAGTGCCTCAGTTCATTTAAACCTCTTTTTCTC
>NW_026129774.1:0-36188 GCF_022985175.1 Labeo rohita | reverse complement strand
ATGCCAGCATGTCTTCGTGCTGTGTCAGCGGCTGCTATAGTGGTGCAAATGGCTGAGAAGATTGTTCTGTCGCATCCAATGATTGTATATACTTCACATCAGGTGGGAGCAATCCTACACAACATGCAGACGCAACACATGACAGCGCAACGACGCTCAGGCTACGAGGCAATTCTGCTGGCCACAAAAAAACCTCACCATTCAGCCAACATCATCAATTAACCCTGCTTTATTAGGGGTTCTTGGAATGGCTGACATGATAGATGATAATGAAAGTCATGATTGTATCATTGAATTAACTTCCTCATGTTCTTCCAGGGCCGATCTCTTGGATTCGCCCCTGGATGGGGGGGGAGCATATATATGTTGATGGATCATGTTCAAAACCTTTTGATGGTGTCTACCTTTGTGGGTATGCTGTGGTGTCAGAAACTGGGGAAACAATAGAGGCTTATGCCTTAGACTATAATTCAGCGCAAGCTGCTGAATTGGTAGCGTTAATAAGAGCATGTAAGCTGATGGAGGGAAAACGGGTAACAATTTATACTGATTCAAAGTATGCATGGGGGGGTAGTGCATCACTTTGCCAGAACATGGGAAGCTAGGGATTTTAAGACAGCAGATGGTAAACCAATAGCGCACTCAAACCTAATAGGACAGTTAACTGAAGCAGTACAGCTACCTGCCGAAGTGGCCATTGTAAAAGTGAAAGGTCACGCAGCAGGAGATGATGAACAAGCTGTAGGAAATAGAAAAGCAGATGAGGCTGCAAAGCGAGCGGCAAAAGCCCAGATTAAACCTCCATTTGATATGGGTAACAAAAGTCAGGTAACTATGTCTGTGCACATAACTAATGTACCTGAAATTGACATTAAGATTCTGCAAAGTCAACCGACACAAACTGACTTAGAACATTGGAGTAAACACGGGTGTGCCCCAGATAAAGATGGTATTGTGAGAGATGAAAAGGGAAGAATAGCACTCCCAAAGTTAGGATTGGTAATCCTCATTAGGCATTACCATGGTTTGTCGCATACGAGTTGTGCAAAAGTAGTACAAGTAATAAATCGTTGTACTGCATCGCAGATGTACATAAAACAGCCAAGCTCATTCTAGACTCGTGTCTTACGTGTGCTAAGGTAAACCCACACAGACCGATTAAACATGAAGCATTACTGCACCCAGAAGCACCTTTTCAGCATGTGCAGGTCGATTTTACGCATATGCCACCAATAGGTAATTTAAAGTACCTTCTGGTTATAGTAGACAGATTTTCAAAGTGGCCAGAAGCGTTCCCATGTGCAAAAGAGGACGCTAAGACCGTGGTTAAAATTCTAACTAAAGAGATCATTTTAGTTATAACATAATAAAGCATAAGCAAATAACAGTAAGCAGCTATACAAGTGATTATACCTTTAGCCCACAGGCTATCGTACAACAGACACATTTAAGTAAGCTTAATAACTTTTAATATGTTTGGCTGACGGTGTTTTACATTGATCATTAACAGTGCACTGATTGTCTAAAAGCGCGAGGCGCCAGCGCCATCACTTGAATTTCTTTCCTCAGCAGCATTTACAGTCATACAGATAAGACATCATTCGAAATGGAAAAAAAAAGTATTTTTATTTGCGTAAAATCAAAATGAGTGCAAAATGCATCCCTTTGAAAAATACAGAAAATAACAGAATGCTCTGCTTTCGTCTCCTTGAACATCTTTCTGTGATCCATAACACAAATGACGCGTCTACTTTGAACAGTCTCCAGATTATTTGACGTTAAATCCATTATATAAATTACTTTGGAATAAATCACAACATGTTTCATGATAAAAACGTGACTTACAGTCCAGAAAATACGGAAGGCTATAGCAAATTATTTTGCGCACCCCCTTGTACTTTGAGAAGAGCACTCAGAAGAAAGCCTTGTCTAGGCTCTGCCCCGGTACGGGTTGTGTCGAGCTATTCGTTAGTGTGGTTGATTGCAATAAACGCGTTAATTATCCGTTCAACTGCAGTAGCGGAGGACTATTATTCTGCGCGAAACTGCGGAAGAACTGACGGTTGCATGATTTGATCTTCGGCTGACCAATCAGCAGAAAGGGGCGTTTCGTTCCGCCCACGTGTAGAAATCGCATATTCAAGCTGTTTATTCATTTTCCACCCCTGAACGAAAAACGAAAAATCAAGCTGAATTCTTGTTTTTCGTTTTTCTGGAAAAAACGAAAAACGAAAAAGAAGCCGTTTTCTCATGTTTCTTCTTTCAATATTAAATCAAAAAACGAATGGACGAATGATACACGGATCCAAAAGGGAAGCCGTGTTACTACTGCTCTTGTTCCTATCCTGGGAAAGACAATGAAATAATTTTGCTGCAAAACTGTTTCTTTATTGGATGAAGAAACATTACAACTATAATGTGATAAGAGCTCGCTCAAGTACTGAGGAGCTAAACCATTTAGGCCTTTATAAGCAATAAGCAAGATTTTAAAATCTATACGATGTTTAATAGGGAGCCAGTGCAGTGTAGACAGAACCGGGCTAATATGGTCATACTTTCTGGTTCTAGTAAGAACTCTAGCTGCTGCATTTTGGACCAGTTGGAGTTTATTTATTAAGTGAGCAGAACAACCACCCAATAAAGCATTACAATAATCTAATCTTGATGTCATGAACGCATGAATTAACTGACTGATTTAACTGTCAATCTCAGGTTTAACCTTTTACACGTTTTTTTTTTTTTTTTTTTTAAATAGAAGATGGATGTAAAGTTAATTGTAAAGTTCATACGAAAGAAAAGCCACATTCATGTTCTGTATGTGGAAAGAGTTTTTCAGGGCTGTAGTATTTGCATAAACACACATTGATGTGAGAGATCACATGCTTTGAGTGTGGGAAGACTTACACCGTGGCTAATGGTTTAAAACTGCACCAGAGGATTCACATTGGAGAAAAATGTTACAAGTGTTCACACTGTGACAAGAGATTTAATCAGTCATCAAGTCAGAAAACACATGAGAGAATCTACTGCAGTGAAAAGCCACACACGTGTGATCAGTGCAGAAAGAGTTTCAGACACAAATCAACTCTTAAGTGTCACATGAGAGTTAACACTGGAAAGAATCAACACACAGTGATTAGTGCAGAAAAAGTTTCAATATCAAAAGTCACCTGAAACTACATATGAGGATCCATACAGTGGAGAAATCAGGTCACCACAGTCTGAAATCACGGTATAGTGAAACAAACAAACAAAAAAAAGGAAACAAAACTAATTTTTACAATTCCGTTTGTCTGCCTTCTTATTATTATTTGAGGTGTTATCTTATTAAATATGCACTAATTTATATTATAAAAGACATGACTAGTACATCAAACTTAATGTAAGAGAGAGAAGTAGCACAAAAACCATATGCAGAGGTCCTTAAAATACAAAGACATCTGCATTCTTTAGTTATTATGTCATGATAAAAACAAAAATAAAACAGTTTACACTTGTATGTGATGACTTTTGACCCCTCACAGAATTAGTAATTTTAAAGTTAGTAAATAACACAAAGAAAGAAAAAACCCTGAAAAGAACAACTGAGACAATTTACAGGTGAATAACAGTTTACTGAAGAAACATTTAAAGTAAACAGCTAGACAGAAGATTTCTATCTTTTTAACCCTAATGGGAGAAACAAAGCTTTCTGAAATTTTAAATCTATTGAACCAACTGCAGTTCAAAATAATTTGCAAAATGATTTGCCAAATACTGATGACTTCTGCTGGCCAGAAAGGTGTAAATAAAACAAAAACTTAGAAACATGCATAAAACCAATCTTACAAATTAATTACAAATGTTTAATTGAAAGTGTAATCTATTAAATTGATTTACCAAATAATCTAAATCCATTAAACATGTTATTTTATTAAACTCTTCATTAAGCTCTTCATTTGGTTTATTTTATTAAGAGCTTGGTTAATATGGCCAATAACTATTCACTACCACCTTCCTTTTTATTATACAAATAAAAAATAAAAGATCATTAAATATGCCTACAAAGTTTTAATCAGATCCGAAATCAGGTAAAAATCATACAGACACTGGTTCATATTCATAGACATAGCATAGTTTTTATATTCCACGACTTGTGGATTAATGTGAATGCCAGCAAGCACGAATGGACAGAATACTTGTGGATTGATTTTGTCAGGTTACAAGAAAAGGTAGAATATGGATTTAATTGCAAACTGTTCGTAGCCTACTGATTTTATAATAGATCATGCTACATGCTACGGCATTCGATTCCACACGCGTCCAACTAGAAGTGACAGCCTGCTGAATAATCTGCATTATAAAAAGAAAAAAAAATCTTTAAATATTATTCACAAATACATATTGTTGCCAAAATATCTGTTACACCGTAATTAAAACACGGCAGACTTTAATGGACAGTAAAACAAAGGCAGAACAATATAACTCTGATTCAGCACCGTAACTTCATACTGACGCGTGGTTAAACAAAGGCAGAATGCCCTAACTCAATTTGAGCATTTCACACAAAGTCAAAGAGCGGTAACTGGTGTTATATGGTGTTATGTGTTGGTTTCTCCAGGGGTTTTTGAAGTTACGGTCAAGACAATCCATTATTTTCTCGGAAAAACAACTAAATTGACTCAAGATACTTATACACATGATAAAGGATGTCTTGAATGTCCCAAAAATATCAATAACTCACTTTTGACCAAAATCGAAGTTATGGTCTTTTGCCTTTGCACGGCAGTATGGCAATTTGATATGTTCTTCAAATCACAGGTTCAAAACAAATGGTTTGCAAAGTTTTGAAGCTTCGCAGTGCAGTGTTACGAAAGCAGCCATCACTACCATCAGGTCTGCCTGCTGATGTTGAAATGATTATATTATATTATACTTTCCAAATTAAGTGATACATGGTAATGAAGTTAAAGAAAGTGAACTCAATCTTACATAGAAGTATATACATTTATTTGCTCCTAATATCTGCTGCAGATGAAGTTGAGCTCATCTGTTTCAGGCAGGCTAATCCAGAGCTGATCTTTTCCAGCCTGAACTGCTCCAGATCTCACTGTATTCTCACAATCTTCCTCTTCTGTACCATTCCCTGGAGCCCAGTTCTGATAGCACACGGTCTCTCCATTCACCCAGAACCATATGCCCACAGTGCAGGAGTGACGTAAACCCAGCCACACTGCCGCAGTAGATGACCGTTTAACCACATTCATCACACGACGCTGAATTTCTTCTGAATGAACCGATACCAGATCCATATGATTCTGTCTGCAGTATCTCAGAGCTTTAGACCATGTCAAATTCTCTTCGATCACAATCAGTTTATCTGAACACAAAACAAACCACAAGCAAAAACTAGAGAGAAACTGTTTAAAACACAACATGCAGAACAAACACTGGATAAATTTGTCATGTCAGGCATGTAGCGTAACTTTAACACACATCTGGAGGTGATGGATGGATTGTGCGTGTTTTGTGAGGATCTGCTCACCTTCATGACACACAAAAGGAAATGGGCTGGTGCAAGTCATGTCTAACCATTCTCCCTGAGATTTTGGTTCTGTCACTGTACAGTTCTCATTATTTCTACCATTTGGTTCACCAGACTTCCAGTATGTGAATGAGGAGTTACTCTGATCTGACCACTGCCATGAGTCTCTGAACAGACCGATCCAGACCCATGGTTTAGATAAATGATTATCACTAATGATCTTCTGAATCTGTTCATTTTCATTCTGGTTTCTCACACTGACCAGATCAATGTGATTCTGTCTGCAGTATATCTGAGCATCTCTCCAATTCATTGTCTGATTGATGAATATGGGTGCTGTGTTCGCTTTAAGAAAAACAAATTAAAATTGAAGAAAAAACAGATTCATGAATCAGTTTGTTCATTATTCTTTTGCCACTTAATGGTCTAAATGTGAACAGGAGCAGTGTGGAGACATCAGAAACATGTAATATATATATATATATGATATATTTAATATTCACAATATCTTCAGGATTATTTTAAATATATAACATTTGTAAGCATCATGATGATTTTAAAGTGATTTGTATTTGTCTATTATATTTCCTCTCTGGAATACTTGATTCAGACACAAAGAACTGGATGAAAGAAACGTCAAACGGAGGAAGATGTTACACTACACCTAGATGTTAATTAACCAGTCTGCAGAAACCTTTAACTGGACTGTATATTTGTAATTTATAAACCATTATAGTTGCCCACAGTGTTGCACTCAGTGAAAAAATGTTGTCTATCAACATTAAAAGAATGAAAAATTATAAAAGTATAATGTGTATGTGTAGTGTATGTCTTTTCTACATACACTACCAATTTAAAAATAGTGCTTATGATTAAATTTAGTATATGGAAAATCTATCAATGAATGGTTGTTGTAATATACAATAGCTGCACTCACTGTTGTTGCAGATGGAATGACGATTATCACTACATGACAAATCCTCCCATTTTCCATTCCACATCATTCCACAATCATCTCTGCCTTCAGGTTGTCCAGTAGCCCAGTTCAGATAAAGCGCAGGTTCACCTGAAGACCACTGCCATTTATCAAGACCCGTCTTTTGCAGCCCAATCCAGACATACTCAACACCTCCGTCATTCACACTCTTCTTCAGCTCGTTCATGTCATTCATGCTGTCAACCGTTGCCAGATCTGTGTATGTCTCTCTGCAGAATCTCTGAGCTTGAGTCCAGGTCTTTAACACATTAATAAAGTAATACTGACGCTGAACACATTCAGATACAGAGCAGAGAGCTGTGAAAGAGAGGCTTTGCTTTAATGCTTTTCATAACAGGCTGTAATAAACTAATAAACCATTAATAAAACAACAAACACACTCACCAATGAGAACAAGAATGAAATGTAGAGTTTGGTCCATTTCTGAAGAAGAAAAATATAGATTCAAGCAAGAATTAAAAATCCAATTTATACAGGAACATAAATGCATGTACACAATAACTGAGACAATATTAACATCTCAAAGTCTAATTGTGTTTGAATAATGAATATGTGAGCTGTTCTTACTTTGGAGGTTGTATGTCTCTGTCCCGAGTCTGATGTTTCTGTCTGCAGCGTTAAACTGATTATTATATTTGCACTCATCCCTCATTCAGCACGTCACATCATTTGTTTATTTCTGTCAAAAAAAATCTTAATTTGCATGTGTCCACACCTTTTCTCTATGCTGTTCATTGTTGCTGTAATTCTTTGGAAGTGTGTTAATTTGAATATGCTACAGAGTGGATTGAGAGTCTGTACATAATCGTATTTTTATCATGACAACTCTCAGAAGATTTTAGCATGGTAATGGATACGACATGACATTACAGTTTTTCTCTGTCGTTTTGACACGTTTCTCTAAAGAAATGTAATTGCTCTCAAAATAATTAACACAGCTATCTAAACAAACATACCTTGACCAAACAGTTCAACTTTACTGCAAAATGAAGCACTGCAGTTCTTTTTGTAAAGAGTTTATTAAAAACTACACTAATGTAAATACATGTTAAAAGTTCTTCAACATGGAGTTTTGTTTATATATGTGACTTTTCTTGTCTTTATCTGACCCGGTTTGTCCCACTCCATCAGCACTCAGGTTCTGGACACGGATGACATTAGAATTTATTTGATGGTATTCTAGGTGGCCTCCTCGACGTCGCGGAGGTCCAAGATCTCATGAACCGCATAGATGGAAGGTTGGTCCAGGACTTCAGGAGGAGGAGGTTCCGCTTCAGCTCCCGGGGTTTCTGTGGCAGAGGGATAAAACGGTTTAAGGAGTGAAACATGGAACGTGGGGTGAATGCGGTACCTGAGAGGGAGCTGAAGCTGGAAGGTGACATCGTTAATTTGTCTCAGGATCTTGAACAGACGAATATAGCGGGGACTCAGCTTGCGGCAGGGCTGACGTAGACGGAGGTCACGGGTGGAAAGCCAGACCTGATCCCCTGGCTGGTAAGCGGGTGCAGGCCTCCGTCGAACGTCAGCAAACCTCTTTTGTTGACGAACCGCACACTGGAGATGGTGATGAGCTGAGTCCCATACTCCCTTGCTCTCCCGAAACCAGTGCTCAACAGCTGGAACATTAGAGGGTTCCTCCGTCCAGGGAAACAGTGGTGGCTGGTACCCGAGTACGCACTGGAAAGGTGTTAGGCCGGTGGTATCTTGGCGTAGAGAGTTCTGTGCGTACTTGGCCTACAGGAGGAAGTTGCTCCAGCTGTGCTGGTCCTCGTGACAGTATGCCCGGAGGTAACACCCCAGCTCTTGGATCTTCCTCTCTGTCTGGCCATTTGTCTGTGGATGATAACCAGAGGATAGATTAACAGAAACACAGAGGAGTTTGAAGAAAGCTTTCCATACGTGTGAGATGAATTGAGGTCCTTGCACATTTTAGAGAAGCGATCCACCACCACCATGATACAGGTGTTACCTTCGGAGCCCGGGAGATCGGTCACAAAGTCCACTCCTATATGGGACCAGGGCCTCTGTGGGATGGGTAGTGGTACCAGCTTTCCTGTTGGGAGTTGACAGGGTGAGATAGACATGGCACAGACAGAGCAGCTCTGGACGTACCTGATGGTATCATGGCGCATACTGGGTCTGAATGAGCGAGAGGGTATGTGATCTGGAAATTGAAGCGTGTGAAGAATAGTGCCCATCGTGCCTGTCTGGAGTTGAGCCTCTTAGCTTCTCTGAGGTATTGGAGGTTCTTATGGTCAGTGATGATGGTAAAGCATTCCGCTGGAATGCTTTGTGAGCAGAGGGGTTCCAGTTGAGTGTCTTACATCCTGGAACGCCATGTACTCAGCTGGGATCTCTGGGGTGAAGGATGGTTCCGCACTTGAGTAGAGTGCTGAGTCACATGGATCCCAGCTGAGTTTGGGGTGATGTAGTTGAAGCCACGTGCGTCCCAGAATGACACTGACGGTGCAATCCTCCAGTACCAGAAACTTGATTTTCTCTGAGTGGAACAGTCCTACTTGTAAGGTGATGTATGGTGACGAATGACGAATCTTCCCACACCCCAGTGGCTTTCCTTGGATGGTTTTTACTGCCAGCCCTTGTGAATGGTGATGATGGGGAAGTTGAAGTTGGTTTAAGCAGTCTTGGGAGATGAAGTTGCCAGACGATCCAGAGTCTACGAGAGTGGAAACACAAAGAGACATCTTAGAAGTATGCCACGTTTCTGGTAGGAGAGTCAGGGAAGCCGTTTCAACCTCTGTGGAGAGGGTACTCACCATGGGGCGTGGGGGTCTGATGGGACAACTGCGTAGAAAGTGCCCGGGTTGTCCACAAAATATAAACATATAAATAAATGTATAAAACATTTTTAAATCAAACAGGAATAACAATAGTAGAAAGACTGCGTATCAATATATTTTATATTTTTACACACACACACACACATATATATATATATATATATATATAAAATATCCTAATAATTAGGGTATGAGTGAACAATCAGTGCAATGGAACATAGGAAATGTAGGCCAGGGTGATGCGTAACAGTCTGTGTGGTGTGTGCCAGTGTAATCGGAAGGCAACCTCTGCTGTGGAACAGCAGACCACAGACAGGATTTGTAACAGTGCTGTGGTGAAATTATACTTACACTGTGGATATCAGAATTAGAACAAAATTAATTGTCCAAATGGATGAAACTTCTCGGCCATTGCAAGAAAGGTTTTTCATCTCAAATATGTGATTTCTCAAATATTGCAGGTTTGCAATGACACTACAGATGTTTTCAATTGCTAACAAGTGTTGGTCAATACTGAAGCCACATTTTCAAAACTGTTTATGCAGTCTGCATTACCAGCATCAGTCTTAGCCAAACTGTTCATTTCAACTCCAAAACTTACTCTTACCAACAAAACACCTTAATGTATGTTTCATAATAAGCTTATTCCTCAATAAAACTGGCAAAAATTCTCATTCAGGAAACGTACATTTCATTCTCACTGATCTAAAAAATACTAACAACTATGAGCATTACGTAAACTGTGAACTTTTAACAGGTTGGGCCTGTTTTTCTAGTTTTTATTAAAAAAGTGCCTTAAATCAGGAACCATACTGTCAGACCCCTGTGGACTGTGTTGTGTGTTTCCTTTCTTGTATGCCCTTATTTGGATTTTCCATTTCCGTTTCTTATTATTACGTCGTTGTCTCTTGCTTCCCCCTGATTGGTTCCTTATGTGTATATAGGTTTGGTTGTGTCTAGTTAAGTTGGTCGGTTCTTATATTGTCATTCAGTTTAGTTTTTTGTGCGTTGTGTTTGCTTGGATTTCCCCGCTGTTCCTGCCTTTATTTTGGATATTATAAATAAATAGTAGCGCATTGGACCTTCTCATCTGCTCCTCTTTCCCCGCGCAACACCCGACTATACAGATCGTGACACATACCTGATTGTTTGTTTATCTCTAATATTTCTTTTTAAATCTTAATGAGAGTAAAACAGAGATCATTTGGCTCTTCTGATGTCCCAAACATTCCACATGTAAATTCTAGTGTCTTCAGTTAAATCATGTTTAAAAAAAAACATACACACTGTCCATACAACAGTACTTATACTCTAACAGAGGTCACTAACTACGCCATTACTTAGGTAAAAATTATTCTATTTGGTCGAAGCATAGATAAACTTAGAAAATCTCCACACATGGACATAAACATATATTCAGTGATTATTTATGTGACAAGCATTTAGAGGTCACATGCAATAGGTCTGTCCAGAGACATATATCTATCACACTAGACATCAGGGTGATGGCACATGATGTTTCCTCCTATTGCTCTCTCTCTGCATCCAGCTCTAAAAGACATTCACACACATACGCAGAGAACCCTTATCTGTAGTTCAAGATTGCCTAGCTCTGCCCTGGATCTTATCAAATAAGGTTAACTACACACACAATGAGAGCAGCTTCCTAGCGAGTGAAAAGACAGACCAAATCCATATTCAACGTACAGTATTTTCTAACATGCATAAATGTTCTAATCATATGTTGGTCACGTAGGTGGTCACAATGACCCCTTGTGTCATGGCAATATGACCTTGAGGAAATATAGAGCTCACCATGTAAAAGGACACTGTTACACATTCCATTCTTACCAAAGTCTATAATACATGTTTTATCTCCTAACTTTATTTGATCGTCAAACAATCTAGGAGGTTAATAACAACACAAGAAATAATAACTAATATTATGAAGTCCAAGATCGATCCAGGATTCCACTCCTTCAGTGCACTTAAATTTGATTTTGGCAAATTAATTTAGTTGTTAAATCAAGTTTTTACTAATTAAGAGCATTGGCTAAAGTAAAGACCTTTCTTTCTTTTAAGCACTTTGAAACTGTCAGGCATTCACCACAGCCACCTCCACCTGCCACGTCACCAGTAGCACCCACCCGCTCTCAATCACCGGAATTTTAATCCCCCACACCTGAATCCAATCAGCCACGCCCTATAAAGGACTCTCACTTTCAGTCATTCACTGTCTGGTCTACCGTTCACATCCCTTATGCTAGTTCCAGACCTCTCTGTGTTTCTTCCATTGGTATCCCCCTGTAAATCACCTGGACTCATCGTGGCTTTCCCCTTACGGACTCTCTATATACAGCTCAACTTATACAAGGACTGTCAGATAAGCTTATCATTGTTTGGTTTTGCACCTTACCTCTGCCTCCGGTCTCATCCCTGTGGTAACGTGACAGAAACTGCAATTCATGCTTTTATTTCTTCTAGAATTGACTATTCTATTTCCCTATATCTGGGAATTAACAGTTCTTCAATATCAAGATTACAAATGGTCCAAAATGCAGCTGCACGTCTTTTAACTGGTGTTCGTAAATACGGACATATTGCTCCTGTATTACCCTCATATCTTTACATACCAAAAACCATCAACATTTAAAAAATTTAATTGTGGAAAAAAAAAAGCATCATCCATGTTTAGTAAACACTGTCAAAACTAACAAATGTGCTAACTTAATTATTTTTGTTGACTACGTAAAGTGTGATTGTGTGTTTACCTTACTGATGTAGATCTATTAAAGCTTTCAATTTATGCTAAAAGTAATAGTTACTCAAATGTCCCTAGTTAAGGTTACATGATTTGTTTGAGTGCTGTG
The DNA here is from genome assembly GCF_022985175.1 of Labeo rohita. NCBI lineage: Eukaryota > Metazoa > Chordata > Actinopteri > Cypriniformes > Cyprinidae > Labeo > Labeo rohita. Next base: position 23,996 of record NW_026129774.1, on the reverse strand, counting down.
AAAGTCATGTGACCACTGACATCATCATGGTTTGGATTGAGAATGTTCTGATCAACGGCCATCTTGTTTGGTTGAAGACCTCGGCTGATCAAAAATAAAACTGGTGAGTGTTTATACATATACACTTGCCTTTAATGTTAAGGATCTTGATGATATGATATTAAAATCAAAGTTAATGGATTAGTGCATGTGTTTTGTCAAATATTTTGTGTGTGTGTGTGTTTTAAACGCTAGTCAGAGACATTGGCAGAGATTAAGCTTAGCAGTAAGTTAAGAATGAAGTCACTAATGTACACCTTTTTAAAAATGTAAGTCTTTTAATAACAATTAAATCCTGAGGCAATATAAGGTGTCATTTTGTATTATATTTTGTTATATCATCTATGTCATGTCACGAAAATATATTTGCAGCGGTCAAATTACTGACGCGCTATAGTGATGAAGCATGGATGAATGGGAAAAGATCGGCACTCCCTGGTGAAAAAAACAGCATATGCTGGTAGCTATGTTTTGATGCTGGAATGCTGGTTAGGTAGGTTTTGATGCTGGTTTATGCTGGCCCTTTGCTGGTTTATGCTGGTCCTTGACCAGCAAAAACCAGCAAAGGACCAGCAAAAACCAGCAAAGGACCAGCTTAAACCAGCTAAGGACCAGCATAAACCAGCATCAAAACCTACCTAACCAGCATTCCAGCATCAAAACATACCTACCAGCATATGCTGTTTTTTTCACCAGGGCTCCCATGCATAGATGCTTGTTAAAATTAAAGAACAGAAATAGGTTCTGTTTCACGACGTTTGATTGTTTAAATAGACGCACAGTTATGTAAAATACTGAGTATTGCTGAGTATTCACATAAACACAGTCGGTTATGTCTGAAATGAACGTAAACAATTAGGAAAAAAAGGGTTGTGGATCAAATTATTTCCCTCTGTCCAGTTAGTAATGGCAATCCTTGTTTTGTTTTGTTTTTTATCTACCCCATCATATTACAGACCAGTACCTGCTGGTTTGATATACACTTGAGGAGATATGAATGGTGATTCCAAAGAAGTATATGAGGTTAGTATTTTTTATTATAATTATTTTTATATATAACGTTACTACAAACTGCATAAGTGAAAATTATGTTAAAAATGTTCATCTCAGACATTTTTGTTGTTGTTGTTGTTGTTGTTGTTGTTGTTGTTCTAATCACTAATCACTGTTCTTTTTCTCAAAATCTCTTAATCCTGCCAGGAAAAACAGACAAGGCAGTTGGAGAAGGTGATGACTCTGCTTGATAGAAAAAGTATGTTTTAAAGAGACACTTCTCACAAAAATGAAAATTAGCATTTAATATTTCTTATACTGTGCCAGATGTATGTGATTTTTTTTTTTTTTTTTTTTTTTTTTTTTTTTTCTTCAGATGGACACTAACAAAACATTTTTATAAAAAAAATAATCCATGTTAGTCCGTATGATGCAAGAGGATGGGACCCTCACAGTTAAAGGGGTCATCGGGTGCCCATTTTCCACAAGTTGATATGATTCTTTAGGGTCTTAATGAAAAGTCTTGAAAATGATATACTTTAGTTAAAAATGCTCAATGATAGTGTAAAACAACACCCTTTTTACCTTGCCAAAATCAGCTCTGCAAAAATGATCTCATTCTGGTCGAGGCTGCTTTAAATGCAAGTGAGCTCTGCTCGCCCCGCCCCTCTCTACTCTCTGTAGAGCAACAAGCTTGTTTACTTTAGCCACATTTAGCCGCTAAACTTGCTAACTAGCACATTAGGAAAGATGACTGCAAAGAATTCATAAAAAAAAAAAAAACGTTATACTCACTTCTGCTGTAGGTGAAGCTGGACATAGACGCATTTATGAAAATTGGGAGGCGCATTCCCTTCACAAACAAACGTAATCTACTGCATCTTCAGCAGCTCAGATGTCGGGAGTAAATGACGACCGCTACGTTCATTATTACATCCAGCAACACAACACCTCAATCGCTCAATCGGAGACATTCTTGTCTAACTTACATCCCTGCTCCGACATTGAAACAAAGAGGGCGGACTGTTACAGCTGGTCTGAGGTAAGAGCTCATGTCAATCAACTCTTGTGGGAGTGACCTCTGTTGGTGTGACGCCACAATGACAGGCATCTGAGAATGGCTTGATTTGAAAAAGGGGATATTATTTTTACAGATTAATTAAAAACCACTGTATGGATTTTTATCATTATAGGGTAGATTTGTACATACACCGCCAACACACATTAATGTTCAAACAACATGTAAAAGTGAACGTAGCATCCGATGACCCTTTTAATGCTTAAAAGTTAAAAACCTATTTAAATACTAGTATCTTCCACTTTTTGTAACCAAACTTCAGTGGTTCTGGGTCTACTATTATACAAGCAATTAATGAGAGAAACATTGTGAAGATTCATTTATTTATCCATTGTGCTAATATGAATTACTGTCACAATTGCTGTGTGTGTGTGTGTGTGTGTGTGTGTGTGTGTGTGTGTGTGTGCACCTGGTATTCATCACGTTATGGGGACCAAATGTCCCCACAAGGATAGTAATACCAGTAAATTTTGACCTTGTGGGGACATTTGTGAGGTCCCCATGAGGAAACAGGCTTATAAATCATGCAGAATGAGTTTTTTTGAGAAAGTAAACGTGTGCACAGTCTCCTGTGAGGGCTAGGTTTAGGTGTAGGGTAGGTGTAGGGTGATAGAAAATACGGTTTGTACAGTATAAAAACCATTACGCCTATGGAATGTCCCCATAAAACATGTAAACCCAACATGTGTGTGTGTGTGTGTGTGTGTGTGTGTGTGTGTGTTTTAAAGCATCAAATATGGACTGGCTGAGATTTTCTTCAATCCTTGTTTGTGTTTATCTGAAGAAATAAAGAAATATGAGGGTGATACATGATGAGAGATTTTTCATTTTTAAGTGGACTATCCCATTAAATTAAAGGGTCAGCAAATTAAAAACAATGAATAAACATTCTTTACACATACAGAATAACATGGAATCTCATTTTATATACTCTTCCCTCTTTTCAGGACCCGGTTTGTCCCGTCCCTCAGGCCGAAAGTAATAGTGATTCTGAATCTGAGGATAGAGTCATTCAGCTGCCTTTGAAATGCCGTTGGGGTCGGGGTTATGGAACTGAACTTTAAGTGTCTGAATTGTAGTATTTCTTTAACTGTATTCTAACCTTGAATTGCCAAGAGTTGGATCTATAGTCAATGTTAAAATGTCTAAATATTTCAGTGTTTACAGCCTTTTGCAGATGTAATTAGTGGAGTGTATCATATTTAAAGTCTAACTGACAGAGAAATTGAATAGATAATATAATAATATTACACTAATTGGATTTGAATATGAACAGATCTTAAATATTTTAATAGACGTCTACACTAGGAAATGATTTTTTTGTTTTTTTAATTGATTAATTTTATTTATTTTTTTATTGTTAAAAGAGTGGCTCTTGTACAAACAGAAAATTAATAAAAGTAAAAAAGAAAGTGAAATATATTGAATGTCATAATAAACAGATACACTTAATGTTCAAATGGTTACAAGTATTGTGTATTCCTTCAGGTCAAAGTGACGATTTTGTATCTTTTACAACATAAAATAAGCCTTTTAGCACAGTAAAGTGACTTTTACTTGTGATACTTGACTGTTGTGCTTTTATTTTCATTGTCTCTCTTTAACCTCTTAAAAATCCAGACATAACGTAAATGGTTGTAATTCAAGAATGCTTTGGAGTAAAGAACTGACTTTGGTCTTGTTTCAAAGACACTCAGCAGATTATTATACTTCAGAAATCATTTGAAGAAAAATTAAAGTATGTAAGTTTAAATGTAAAAATGTGCTGTACTAAACATTTTGTATTTTTCTTTTTAAAGTTTATATTTTATCAAATATATTTTACTCTAAAATCTCAATCAAATAAAAGCCATGTCTAACTAAATTGTGTTCCAAATTACAGAAGCTTCTGTGAGATTTTTAGGCGCTGTACCAAAAATAGTCACCAGGTGTCACCAACATTTTATTAAATTTCTTTAATGCATTCTCATGTAACAAATTTAGAAATTTCTGTCCAGATATAACTTCTGTCACAAAATAGTTGACACATATGGAACCGTGAGACTCAGACCTTTCAGATGATGTGTTTTGTTAAGATTAGAAAATATTTTGATTACAGAGTAGTTACATGTTGTAATATGAAACCAGACACCACCCACTAGGGGAGGAGCTTGCGAAATTAAACATAAGTACCATTTTCATGGTAACGCAAAATCCAGTTTTAAAATGGGTTTCAAGAGATGAATCTTGAGCTTGTAAGCTTTTGAATGATAACTAATTTATGATGATTACTAAAAAATGTGGTATGAAAAAAGGCAATAAATTAAAAAAGTGCCAAGCGTTCCACCAGTGGGACGATTACAGTTTAGGTTTTAAACCTGTTGTTCCTCAAAATTCCGTTGCTGAAAATCACAGTGATCAGCCGACTTCTAAGAGCCATAACTTTGGTTACGGATAAACTATACGGCCGGCACAGTGGCTTGGTGCTTAGCACTGTTGCCTCTTGAGATCACCAGTTCGAGTCACGGCCGGGACAGGAGGCCCTCCTGTGTGGAGTTTGCATCTTCTCCCTGTGTTGGCATGGGTTGACTTTTCAAGTCAAGTCATAACATAATGACTTGAAACATACAACTTGTTAAAAAGTTAAAATGCATGACCCATTGCGGTAATTAACAGATTTATTTACACTATTAGTTAAAATTATATGTTGTTAAGGAATTAGTACATGATGACACATTTAATTAATGGCCATTCATATATTATATAATCTATTAATCAGTTAGTTGCTAATGTAGTAATCAGTAACCATTTTGATTGACATTTTTTTTCAGAACAAAATTCCACACAATTGGAGAACAATTAGAAACACAAGAACAAGACTGATAATGTTAAAAAAAAATCATCAAAGACATTTTTGATAATTGTCTTTGCCAGGCCTGAGAGGAAGAGTTGTTTTGCAGCTTTTGTTATATGCTCAGAATTTGCGCTCTGCACAGCAGGGAGTAGATTTCCCTCACCAACAATCCCTGCCGGACCAGAGACTCGAACCCATGGTTACAAATCCCTAACCATTAAAGGCCACCGCTGTCCCCTGTTCTGTCTATGGTACGTTTAATTATGTCCACACAAATCTTAAACTGAGCAGCTGTTTCTTTCACCTGAAGAATAAATTGCAGTGTTTCTGATCTGATTTCTTCTACTTTTCTCTCTGCTGGTTGATTAATTTCAGAGAGCTCTTTTGAATCTTGAACAATACTGTAAACATCAAAAGCAAGAGACACAGCTGAGAGTACGCCAGTGAATGCTGCTGTAGTACGGATAGATTTGGCAGTCTCTGCAGTTGCACGCACAGCTTTGGCAGCCTGTGCAGGCCCACGCATAGCACTGACAGCCTTCACATACACTCGGATTTCTTTGGCAGCCTCTGCACACATTTTCCCAACTTGAGCCAAATTAGCTACAGATGCAATCCTTAATATGTCTGCGGCACCTCTTGCTGCTCTCTGAAATTCATGCAGCTTTAACGTATTCTTCAGAAATTCTCTTTTCTCTGTGATGTTACCAATTTTATTCAGCAGCTCAATCATTGGGTTAATTGTGCTCAGGAAATCATTGATGATCTTCTGAATCGTCTCACGTAGGTTTTTCTGCTTGATCGCATTAGTGATGTTAGATGCTCCACCTGTGACTCCTCCAGCTACTCCAGCAACAGCGCCAGCAGCAGTAAGAGTCAAAGAAGCACCAAATGTAAACGGGGCCAAAGCCAGGCCCGCTATGGATGCGATTCCTCCTGCTGCTCCTATTGATGATCCGACCAAACTGCCCACCGTAGTGTTCTTGTGCATGGATTCCAGGTCATCTGTGATGTCATTCAGATCCTTTATTTGCTTTGTCAGAGTTTGATGATTTCTGTTAAATTGTGATTTTAGTTCTTCAATGCTTTGTTGAAGTATCCTGAAAAATCAAACCTTTATATCAAGATTAAAAAGTATTTCAAATTTGAGTGCTTAAATTGTATTTTCCTTAAAAAAGAAAACATATTCTGCTGACGTACATTGAATGACTAACCAATATGTAAGAACTACTGTACAGTTATTTAACCACTAAATATTTGCTTTGATGTAAAATAAAGATATTGCTGTACTTCTAATAACATCAATAAACTAATTAAGTCAAATTGTACATAAATATTTAGTCAATTAGCAGACGTTTGTATCCAAAGTCACTTACAAATGAGGACAACAGAAGCAATCAAAAACAAAAGAGCAACACATAAGTGCTGAGACAAGTCTAAGGGGCCAGGCTTATTTCAGTTAGTCTGACTTATTGTCATTTGGTTTGGTTTCAGAAAGCAAATTGACCATAGCTCAAGTTCAGTCACTCTGGCAACTTACGCTGGGAAGCTAACCTGGTCCACAGCAGTCTAACTGTTAGGCTAAGCTGAGATCCTCTAACACTGCACAATAGGAATGCATTGATATTACCACTCACACATACAATTATTTGACATTATTATCAGTCCAAAAATAAAAACATACAGAAAATGCAACCTAAATAAATCAAATTTATAAAAATATAGGCTACATCTGACTGTATTGAACGTGTTTTGCCCAAAACATTTCTTCACTGGAATTAAAAAATGACAATAAATAATAGAAAACAGACTACATTTTAACTGGTAAGAGGAATGGATATTATCTCATTTGAGCTAGTAATTAAGGCTGTATTAGCCAGCTTACATTTGATTTACAGTTACTGCTTTCATAAAAAAAAACTTCTATCTAGGATTAAAATTCTACATGTGTCACATTTAATGTTCAACAAGAAAATATAATAGCAGAGTGTATATTTTATATTTATTATTATTATTATTATTATTGTTAAATCTGCCATATGATAATACAACAAATTCTGTATTTTCTTTTCATGTAGCTGTTTGTTTCTTTCTTTTTAAAATGTTTTTTTGTGTATAATTTTCAGTTTCTATGTGGTAAGGGGTGAATAAATTAACCATCAGTGTAATTAAAATCAGTGTAAAACGGCTGCATGAAAAGATGTCTGTGAATTTTATTGTTTGACAATCATTGTCATTTTATGCAGTAGCAAAATTAAGTTAAACCCTAGTGTTACCTTTATGCTTTCTACATTACATTTTTGAATAATCATAATGTTGGTATACCCACTTAGATGCATTTTATGCCTCAACAGATCTTGGACTCCAAAAGTGATTTGCAGAAGACATCTTGAAATGCATGGGGGTGAGTAAAACGAGATCATTTTCAACTTTGGGTAGGGCTGGGTATCACTTTTTGATACTTTTTAGGCACTCACCAAATTGCCTCAACTATTGAGTATCAAAAAATGTCTCGTTGTTTGAAGTATTAAATGTCAGAATGCTTTATGTGCCCAAATCAAGTGCTGGTCACTGGCTGTGGCAAGGCATCGAGGGCTTTAAAATGCAGGAACCAGTATTGAAATCAAAGTATTGTTATTGATATTGAACATTTTTGAATGTTTACATTAATTTTTGGATTAACTAGGACCATTAAAATATGTCATTTGGGCCTAGAGTTTAAAATAATTGGGTCTGTCATTCAGAAACATGGCTTTTCATATTACTGCTATTGTAGTGACACACATCTCTCCCTTTCATTCCAGCTGGATTTTCTGACGGTTACTGCTCCCATCTCTGAACAGAAATGCCTTGCTGAATGTTGAATGACCATCAACTCAACCTTGCCAAGACAGAACTGCTCATGTTTTCAGCCAGCCCAACCTTGGTGTTATAGTGGACACATATGAACTTCATTGACCACATTGCAGTGGCCCGATCCTGCAGATTTGCCCTTATGGGACTTGCAACAGAACCGCTTGTCCAAGCTCTTATTTTCTCTAAACAGGACTACTGTACTTCTCTCTTAGTAGACCTTCCAGCAAGTCCTACCAAGCCTCTGCAACTAATCCAGCATATGGCACTGAGTGCAGTCTTTAATGAGTTGAAAAGATTGACGTCACACAAATCATCACTTTGCACTGGTTGCCAGTAGCCATTCACATCACAAAGAGGTACAAATTCACTTTCACAGACCTTTACTTTGACTGTTTGTCGCTGTTGTAATAAACTGCCTAACTCCTAACTAAAAAAATTATTTTTTTTGTTTTTCATGAACACTTGACCAATTAAAGGGATAGTTCACCCAAAAATCAAAATGAGCCTATGATTTACTCACCCTCAATCCATTGTATGTGTACATGACTTTCTTCTTTCAGACAAACACAATCGGAGTTTATATATCAATAAACATCCTGGCTCTTTTAGGCTTTAAATTGGCAGTGAATGTCTGCTATGAGTTTAAAGCTCAAAGTGCATCCATCCCTCATAAACAAACTCAACATAGCTCCGGTGGGTTATTAAAGGCCTTCTGAAGCGAAGCATATTTTACACCTTATAAAGTAAAATAACTAATGTTCAGGTCAAACAGCCATACAGAGTCAACTTAAACATAGCTTGCATGATTATTATTATTTTTTTTTTACTTTAAAAAGTGTAAAATGTGCTTCGCTTCAGAAGGCCTTTATTAACCCCCTGGAACTATGTAGATTACGTTTATGAAGGATGGGTGCACTTTTGAGCTTTAAACTCATGGCAGCCATTTACTGTCATTATAAAGCCTGGAAGAGCCAGGGTGTTTATTGATATAACTCTGATTGTGTTTGTCTGAAAGAAGAAAGTCATATACACAGAGACTATCCCTTTAATACTAACACTTTCTGTTTATTAAAAAACTGCTATGTCTACTGTGTTAGACTAACTGGGATATTGTATGTTGCTTTGGATAAAATGTAATTGTAAATGTATACAGGTATACAGCAGTTGTCTCTTGTTTGTAGGTATTTTTGCATGTTCTAAATTATGTACTAAACGTGTTTCCTATAATTTTATTATTCATTTAACTTGACATACAATGCTTCTGTACAATGACTAATACTGTGACTGTAGAATATGTTGTTAATTTTACAGAAATTGGCTGAAAATGTTGCTGTTGTTTTTATGTATTTCTAAGTACTGTGCTGTTTTCTCTACTGTCCAAACATTTTAAACTGTAATATTTCTGGAAAATGAATGATTAAAATGTATATCTACAGACATTGTCTTTGTATTATGAATTTACAACATTTTTATGCAACATTTCTTGATTATTGTAGTTAATATCTGTATTTTAACAAAATTATTCCAGGTAGACATAAAATAGCTTCTAAATACCTTTTAATTTTTCTGTAAAAAGAAGGATTAATCCTTTAAATAATATGTGTTTACTGCATTTTTATAAATTATTTCTTAGTTATTGTACATGGAAAAACGGTAGTTTAAAAGTAAATTACTGTAGATGGACAGATCAGTTCTATAAAATAACTAATTAAAACCTTAAATGTATGGCAATTAACCTGAAAGTTGACTGTTTTTCTATGTAATTTAACATAATTTTTGTATATTATCAACGATAATATACTGTAATTTAATGAGTTTTGACCATAAAGTTTGTTCTGTATTTTTACACTTTTTGCTTGTAATTTTGAGAAATGGCGATTTCCTGTAATTTAACGGAATATCTCTGGAATCCCTGCTGCCAGTCTTTTTGCCGTTTTTTTACAGGATTTTTTTTTACAGTGAATGTTTGTTCCCTCGCGTATGCATCGGCCACCCCTCACTGCAAAATGGATATATTTGCACAACTTTCTAACATTTACAGATGAAGAATGTAACTGTGACATGTCTGTTATGCACTGGGGAAAGCACAATGTCTCAGATTCATTAAACAGCACAAATATTTGCTGTTTGCCATAGTGGATCGATTTGATCCATGATTGACAATAAGGCCTGACATTATCTTGCCTCACTGAACCTGGATCAAATTAGTGAGATTGTATGAACTTAAATTGTCATTTATGAAACTGCTTTAGTCACGGTTGATTTGTTAGATTATTTCAAGTCAGGTTTTGGACTTTAATGACCCCTGGTTAGCAAGGTTTCTTATATATTAAAACAAGTTTAAAAAAAAAAAAAAAAAAAAAAAGAATGTTAGTGTTATAGGGTCTTGTTTTTAAATAAAAAGAAAACAAGTAGACACAATAGGAATAATAGGAATAGAATAGAGCAGGGGTTCTGAACTCTGGCCCGCGAGATCCATTTCCCTGCATATTTCGGCTCCAACCCTGATAAAACACAACTGAACAAACTAATTAGGATCTGAAGGAGCACTTGATAATTACAGACAGGGGTGTTTGATCAGGGTTGGAGCTGAACTCTGCAGGAAGTAATGTAGATCTCCAGAAACATGGTTGGGCACCCCTGCTTTGAGATTATTAAAAAGTTATAGGCAGGTTAGTTTGATCAAGGTTGGAGCTAAACTCTGCAGGAACATAGATCTCACAGAACTCCACTTTCAAAACAAAGATTCACATATAATGTACTCATCCTCTTGTCATCCTAGATGTTCATGTCTTTCTTTCTTCAGTCGTAAAGAAATTGTTTTTTGAGGAAAACATTTCAGGATTTTTCTCCATATAATGGACTGATATGGTGCCCCGATTTTTAAATTCCATAATGCAGTTTAAATGCGGCTTCAAATGATCCTAAATGTGGTTGTAAATGATCCCAGCCGAGAAAGAAGGGTCTTATCTAGCGAAACAATCCGTTATTTTCATTAAAATAATACAATTTAAATACTTTTTAATTTCAAACACTCATCTTGTCTTGCTCTCCCTGAACTCCCTGTATTCTGACTCAGTTAGGGTATGTCAAAAAACTCCAATCGTATTTTCTCCCTCAATTTCAAAAATCATTTCAAAATCATCCTACATCGCTGCAGAAGTACCGACACAGTCTTTGCAAAGTGAACATGCAAAGAAGATCAAACACCCTTAACAAAAATTACAGTGATCTAGGACGATTTTGTTGAGGAAGAACATGAGATGGGAGTTTTATGACATACCCTAACTGTCATGAACCGAAAAAAAAAAACTGTCCAGGCATTTGACATAAAAAAAAAATATATATATATATACAGTGTATTTTTTTTTATGAAAATAACCGATCGTTTAGCTAGATAAGACCCTTCTTCCTCAGCTGGGATCGTTTGAAGCCGCATTTAAACAGAATTTTGGAAGTTCAAAATCAGGGCACCATATCAGTCCATTATATGGAGAAAAATGCAGAAATGTTTTCCTCAAAAAAAAAAAAAAAAAAACATAATTTCTTTACGACTGAAGAAAGAAAGACATGAACATCTTGGATGACAAGGGGATAAGTCGTTATATGTGAATCTTTGTCCTGGAAGTGGACTTCTCCTTTAAGAACCCTGGATTAGTGAGCAAAAGTGTTAGAGGGTCAAGTATAGATGGGAGAGATGTGTTTTAAGCCAAGTAATCTTTTAAGACAAGCTTACCTTTGAATAATGTCTTCCAGTTGATTTCCATCACCTGCATTTGATGGTAAGCACAATCAGAGATTATAATAGTAAATAATGGCCAATATAAATAACTTTTTAATTTGTTGTTGTTGTAATAATAATTGTTGTTGTTGAGATCATCATTGCTGACAATATAAATTTACATGTAATGCCTTTTTTGTGCTTGTTCTGTGATGAGAAGCTTGTTTAACATAGCCAGTGACCTGGGCTACAATATAGAGCTAAAATAATTTAAATATTCGAATCATTCTAAAATCTACAAAAAATATATAATAATAAATTCATCATAACATTGGTATGAAATAAGTGTAATAATCAATATCATTATACTTTTCTAAAGCATACAGCTTTTCTGAGTCGCGCCATGCCGCAACGGCTAACAACAGTCTACACTGATGTGTGAAAAGAGACCGCTGTGAATCAATTCGTTTTTCATGCCAGAAATAGTTGGGTAGACTGAGTACATTTGAGACGTGTACAGTTCAAACACCTTACATAACTTGCGTACACAGAAACCCAGAGCTGTGATTTTTGCTCCACATGTATTACGTATGAAAATTTGAAAAGTTTGGAAAATGTTTTTTGTTTGTTTGTTTGTTTTTGTTTTTTAAAGGTGAGATTTTCATTTCACCATGTCCTTAATATTCTTTTATGATTGTTAAACTTAACATATATCATTGCAAATGTTACTCTGTGCTCTAGACATTGAGCCATGCAAGGTCTTTTCATAATCTAGAGAAATGTGTGAGTACGTTAGTGGGATACGGTTGAGACACAGTATCAATTGTACCCAAACTGGTGCCCTATTGTGTCACATGCTGTTTAGTTGTACAGTGTTTAGGGGTAGGGTTATAGAATATACAGATATGTATATTATTTTTACTATTATGTTTACGTTTGTACTGTTTGCCATATTTTTTTCTAGTGTAAATATTTGTTTGTAATATCTGTTTTAAATTAAATAAAGCAAATAAATAAATCAGTTTTATTTATTTACCTTTTTTTACAGCTGTAATTGTGCAATACATTTTTATTGGTTACCCAGCTTTGCAGCATTAAGAATGGGTGCCTCAGCTGTACCATGGTACTGTTTCTACTGTATGCTAGGTACAGCTGAGACAAAAATACACCTTGTTGTGGAAAATGTAAACTACTTATGGCTATTATCAATTAGTGATATTTTAGTACATAAGTACAAGAAAAATGTGGAAAAAAACACTTAATTTCAGCACCTAGTTTTTGCGTAGTGATGAAAAAGCAGAAAGTGTCTTTACTGTACTCAGTCTACCCTACTGTCATAAACAGAGCTGTGAACCCATTTACTATCAGGAATTTGTTATGTCGTGTCATGTTGCATCCAGTGTAGCAGCATCAGTATAATTGCATGAGATATGATTCATTTCAGTAAGTTGTATTGAAACTTTTAACATGTTTTGATGGTTATTCATGCATATTTTGTGCTAAAGCTAGAGATGCAATTTTTGCAGTTCCGTGATTTTTTTTTTTTTTTTTTTTTGGTCTGGAACCCTGAAATATGTGGCAGTTTGCTGAATAGATTCACAGCTACTCATCTATAACATTTCATATTTGTGGCAATCTGGCTCAGGAGCTAATATTCTAACAAGATCGTACACGTTTGTTTTTTATTTATTTATTTGTTTAACCATTTCGAGAGGAGTAAAATTGACATTCAGCTACAATTTTGAATGAAAGATGTCTCCTGAAATGGTTTGAGTGAGCAGATTTAAATCCGCCACAGAAATGTTTGTCTTTTCACAATCGGATAGCTATCCAAACGCATGAAGTCACCCAAAGTGACAAATGTCAACAAATTAACCATAGCCTGTTACAGTCTGCTAGAAAATGTACACGTCTTTCAGTCAGGTTCTCACCTTCTGTACTGCTTACATGCCTCATTAAAAAGTCCATTGCCAAAAATAATGTCACTTCTCCTCTTGTGCTTTCAGCTCTCTTCAACTCCATTACAGCATCCTGAATGCTCATCTTCAGAAGGTCTGCTATGGCAAACTTCACTTGAAACTGTTTGGTAAGCAAAGACTTTTCTTGACTTGGTGGTTTTACACAAGTTAGAATTTGTGACAGTTGTGACTTGTATGAATCTATAGCCTTTTCGGCCACACCAAGGTCATCCAACGCTTTAGCAATATAACCCTTATCTTTCTTCATAACAGTGGCCAGTGCACGGTTATAGAGAGGAATAAACTTCCAGCAAACACCGTCCTCCAAAGCTTTGGTGTACATCTCAATGCTCTCTGCAAGGCAGCCCTTCGCACGGAGATTGTTTCCAGACCTGATGTAATAGTAGACCATAGTGGATGGCGACTGTTTACTCAAAAGTTTTTTCATTGCATTTGACAAGCAGTCATTCAGCTGTTTCTCCATTGTCTCAATAGATGTTTCCTCATTGAAGTACTTCAGGAACCACAAACCCCAACACTCATGAAGACAGGACACAATTACATCACGCTGGTCTGAAAAAATACCATATTCATAAACTTTGTCCAAAACAGCAAGGTAAACAGAAAAAAGCTTTTCCTTTTTTGTGATTTTTGGAATTTCCTTTTCAAGAAACCTTGAGAGTCTGATTTTCACCATAATGTTCCTGGCTTCTTTTGCCTCTTCCAGATCTTGTGATAAGAATGGTTTCATGGTTAAGAAGTCTGTTAGAGCAGAGATCATTACTTCAAGATTTTGCAAGCTGTGATTTTCAAGGTAATGATTAAGTGCATCCTCAAACAAATTCTCTGTGAAACCATTTGACATCAGTATAGATGTAAGATGGCTCAGACATTTAAGTAAGCAGCTGACAGATGTGTTCAGGCTCATCACTAGTTTAACAGAGTCAGAGAAGTGACTGATGCACATGATGAGTTGAGAAGATCCTGGGCTTCCTTGGCAAGCTGTTCGTCCAAAGGCTTGCTGTTCAACACGGACATTCAGAGGTAAGAAGGTTTGTACCACAAATAGACCTCCTGCCTCATTGACACTTTTACAGACTTTTAAGTCTGTTCCTCGACCTGCTAGATTAGTTGCAATGATGATGTCTCCTGCTTGAACTGGTGAATTTATTATTGCAGAGTTATCCCTGTTGTTATTCACATAGCGTTTAAGGTGGTTTTCTGAGATGGTCTTTGCAAGGGCACTATAAAGCATTTCTGCACGATTGATTGTTTCACAGATGATGAGAGCTGCTCGTGGACCTCGATAGACTGTGGAGGTCACTTGATCCTGAACAACATTACAGACAGTCCTGATCCACTCCTCCTCACCAGGAATAACCATGCCTTCAAGCTCATAAAGTTTTCTTCGTCTAAATGGGGGAATTTTGCAGGTCTTAATGCCATCGTAGAGCTTCTTCAGCATATCAAGCTCTGTTTGGTCACCCAAAGTTCCTGTGATCCCATAAATCTGGTTTGAGTATTTCTTGAATAAACCCACATTAGACATGAAGTTTGTTATTAGACTCATGTCGGACAGTTTAGTATGGTGTTTCATCTCCAGGAACTGCTGAAGTCCTTCTCCCCATCTCATGTTGTTCTGTACAACACCAGTGCATTCATAATCAACAGGAACAACTCCATCTCCATGAAAGATAAATTCATGGCCCTCAGTCATTTTGGTGGCTAGCAGAGCATTTTCAATCCAAGTTGGCATCTTATCATTAATGAGATCTTGAAGGCTTGGAATACAAGATTCATCTTGTTCATTTACTATCTCAGACTGATAACCTTTCTTAATAATTTCAGCCAGTGACTTCACTAGTGAGTCTTCGTCAAAGTGCACAACATGACACTTTCCATTTCCCTGGAGAACAAGTGATATTTCTTGCCTTTTATTAGTATCTGCAGAACCGATTTCATTTTGTTTCCTTAAAGTCCTATCAGGTTCTTGCTGGTATAGTTTGAAAAAATACTGAGGGAAGTTTCTCGCAAACATGGTTAAAAATTCCAACATTTGCACAACACTTGCATTATCTAGTAGTTTTAAAACATTTTTCATGTTTTCTTGCATCTTTTTTGGTGATTTTACAGGCATAATTCCTGTATTCACAGCCATCTCCTCAATACTGAGTTGATCAATGTTTTTGTTTTCATCTATGATTTTAGACAGAACCTCAGAGAAGAGCTGAATGGGCCCTAAAATCTCTCCAGTGTCAAAACGCTTCAGCTGGTTGATGATCATCCAAATTTCAGCCAGTATTTTGTTCAAGGGTTCCATGAGAGGCATATTACTATTCAGGTAGACCACTTCTGGACCTTTGTCCAACATTAGTGAGTCCACCTCATCCACTATAACACACTGAAACTCTCTTTTAGGTCTCACATCTCTTCTGTGAAAGCACTGTCTAAGAAAATCACCCGCAAAGCTCTGAGTCGTACCATAGACCACCTGACATTCATAGCACTTCTTCAGCTCTTTGTCCTCTGATTTATTGGTGTTGACATCCACAGTGATTAACTGGAGATATAACTGGAGATAATATCAGGGTTTTTTTTTTCAATCATGACCTGATATGCTGCAAACATTGCCACGATGCATGACTTTCCTTCTCCTGTTAAAACCTGAACAAGCTGACTTGATTTAGAAAAAACAAGAATGCACCAGCTCACCATCTGAGTCACTCGAGGTTTATATTTCATTGTCTTTTCTACGGCATTGCAAAGCTTAAACAAGCATTGCTTTATTCCTTGTAGATGTGGAGCTGTAGAAGCTGAACGACATTTGTAAACAGTCTCGACGATATCTTTCACTTTTTCCATAGTTTGTTCATCAATATCTGATTGTCCACAGATTTCCTTCACAATCTCATCCAGTTTTTTCTCATCAGTGTTTTTGGTTATGCCATTAATTTTGGCCTCAATAAGATCCTCAGTATTATCATTTACTATCAAATCTGACACACCTATTTTATGAATCTCCACTTGATGAAGGATTCTTATCAACCATGTGTGAAAATCCTCATTCCTGCCATTATATTGCTCCACAAGGACTTTAAATAACTTAACCACATCGTCTTCTCTCCATTGTCCGTTCTTACACAGGGAAATCAGTCTTGACAGTAGCAGTTTTCCTGATGATTCCATTTTCAAAACTCCAAAAATTCACTTTGTTTTCACAATGCAATATCCCTCTCTGTGTTAAAAAAAAAGTTTCTTCTTATCAAGCAAACAATATTATAAAAGCAAGGAAGGCTTTATCTTACATAAAGAGTAATGAATTAGATTCGAAAGTGTGTTTTCAAAGTAGATCATTCAAATGTTTCCACTGAGAAAGTATTTTTTATACTTACTATGTGAGGCACTATTCTTGTGTGGAGTTGACAGTGAAGCTCTTAAGTTATTTGTGAAAACACAAGGCAACTCGTTTTATATCTGGACAAAAAAGGGGGTGTGCCCTCATGCTCAGGAATTTCCAGTAATATAAATTATCTCAAGTATGTCACATGATTTGAAGGAATATGAGCTGCTTGCTTTTTATTACCCCTAGTAAATAAGTAATAGACTTCTGATATCCAGCTATGCTGTTTTTGGTGCTGTAGTGGACATTATATTTTAGTGATTTTTTTTTTTTTTTTTTGAGATCTTACTTGTCATAGTTTTAAGTCTGGATGTTCTGTAAAGAGCACATTCAGAGCTTTTTTATGAAAGCTTCACCAAGACCACTACCTCTCCTTGGTCTTTAAAGATGTATGATATTATTTTATTGATAAATTTGCACATCCTTATGGAAAATGACAATATTTGTAATTATCATTTAAATCTGATTAATTTGTTTAATTGTTTGTCATAAATCAACATCTCAGGAAAATGTTATGGGGTCTCAAATTAAAATATGACTTTCTGTTATGAAACAAGACATCATTTCATACACATCCACTCAGGGCCAAAGTGGGACTCATTTTCAGCCCTGGAGTTTCATGACTTACCTCAGTATATAAGTCTGCAATAGTGCACTGTTCTCTATAGCCTTGTAATTCATTGTATTTTCTACAGCTTTGATTTTGTTTTGTTTTCTACTGGCCTTTTACTGGCCTTCTCATGCTTGCATTGGTTTGATCACATATTGATTATTGGAATAATCTGCTCTCTGGTTTTCCTTCTAAACCTATTCATAAGCTTTAGCTGGTTCAGAATTTGTGTGTTTGAATTATTTCAAGAATTTCCTATATTGAAGACATTTGCCCTGTTCTTCAACACTTGCATTAGTTTCCTGTTAAGAATCAAATTAATTTTAGGGTTCTGAATAATTTTGCTACTTCATACCTCTCTGATCTTCTTTATATCTACACTCCTACTCTTACCCTCAGATCTTTTTTGTCAGCTTTTCTTGTTATGTGACACATTTGTTTGAACACTATTGTGTCAAAAAGTCTTTGGTTCAAAATGCTGTCCCTCATTTATGGAATTTCCTTCCTCTGGATATACGAAACAAAATGTACGTCTGCATAGTTTGTATATCCCAGTATATTATTCTATATCATAGTATTGTTTTTTTTTTATGTTGCTAATTGTGTTTTTTTTGAGAGTTTTTCTTGAGATCACTGACCTTAGTGTAGAAAAAAAATCAGCTGAGAAAACTGTAAATAAATAAAGTATAATAATAAATATGTACACATGCTCAGTATAGTATACATGCCCATGTATACGCATACGCATATGCATATGATGAACAATGATTCTTCATGACAACAAACATTCTTTTGACACATATATCTAACTCATGATCAGAATCACTTGATTTAAACAAACCACCCCACAGATCTTTCCTGTAAACCACATTATCATAAGAAAGAGGGTGGGTTCATGTATTGGCCTTTTTACAGCTATTGGTCTTGTTGTCTGGGTCATTCAGGTTTAGCTGTTAGGGGCACATGTTAAAGCGTGGGACATTGTCAGTTTGCTTTACTCTCTCCGCTGCTGTCTGTTGTGAAGACAGATCTTTTTTTTCCTCAAGAGAAAATGCTCTTTTTTTTTTTTTTTTTTTTTAAATGAATATATGTATATATTTGTGCATGTGTGCTTCTGTTTGTGCACAGCTTTCTCTGTCAAACAAATAAAAAATCCAAATATCAGATCAGGTCGGGACATTCTGATGCCTTTCTCCCCTCCGCGTCTCTGCAGCACAGCAGATCGGCACATGCACATCACAGACTGAGACCCTTTCCAGTCGTGTGTGTTGGTGTGGAAGTGATTGGTGATGAACAAAATAATTTACAACTAGTTATACAAAAGGTAAATATAGTGAATTTGTCTTGGTACCTGTTACGTCCCAAGACGTAATTATTTTTATTTCTTTTGGTGTTATATTTGTGAAGTATTTGATATTGTTACTGATACAGTTTGCATTTTTGTCAGTGTATTTGGTGTTTTGTTTATCTCTCTCTCTTTCTCTCTCTCCTCCCTCTACTCAATGCTAAGCTTAATGAAGGTCAGCTGATCCCAATTGTCATCAAGTACTGGCCTGCTCTGATTGGCTGTTGGAGGGAGAGCTTGTGGATAAAGCTGGAAACTCTGGGTGGAGAGTTTATTTTTTTTTCCCCTCCTGTCCCAGACATTAGCAGGTGTGCTAGCTGTTGTCTGTTTGCTTTGATGTTGGTGTACAACTTGGACAAATGTTGTTGTTTCACTTTGCTTAGGTAAATTCACAACTTGAGAGGTGAGCTAAAGCTTTATAATTGTAATTTTTGGAGCAGTAGGGAGGTGGATGCCTTTTTTTTTTTTTTTTTTTTTTAAAGGTCCATGCTTTCTCCTGTTTTTGTTTAGAAAGGGAGTAAAGAAGACTTTTGTTGTTTGTTTTGAATTTTGTTTTGTGAGTTTAGAAAGTACTACTCCCCTAAGTTAGCCCTTTTATGTTTGTTGTTTTGGCCTGGTCCCCTCCTGAAGCTTTATTTGCTCCTCTCTTTGTACCCTTTTCTTGAATTTGTCCTAATAAATCTCTTTTTTTTTTTTTTTTTTTTTTTTTTTTTGAGTGTTACCCTAGACTGGGGACGCATGTAACACTAGCATACATGATTCATGAGAGCTACCATGCCAGTTAGCTAAAGTTTAGCTAAGGCAATAGGAAGTCTAACGTTAGACCAGTGTGAGGTCTAGACCAAGTCCTCCAGTTAATATTCCATTTCAGCTGGAAATATGTCACTACACTGAAATAAAGTTGGCAGCAACTTCAGATTCATGCAGACTTTAAGACACTTATGTTTTAGACACAATGTTGACTGTTTTTTCACATTTAAAGTATCTTTTCATTTAAAAATGTGTTTGTATAATATCAAACTATCAAAATGTCAAGTGCATTCATGTCCTGCATTAAACAATGCATCTAAATGCCACTTCTCATGCTGCTTCTGTTTTCTCTGCATTGCAAATAATAATTTTGTCAGTTGATTTAATTTGCTTGACAACAGACCAAATTACTTATTCTAATTGTCTGATTCAATTTAAAATTTTGACAGAAAAGATGCACACTTTTAGAAAAAATGGCTTTATAAAGGTAAAAATGTCCAAAAAATATTAAAAAATAAATATGTATGTATATGTATGTGTGTGTGTGTGTGTATATATATATATATATATATATATATATATATATATATGTTATTTATTTTTTTTTTTTAAGAGTTCAGATGCAAAAGCCACTAAATCCATCTGACGTATTTCTGTAAAGTTAGCATTTCTTTCTGGCTACTTTGTATAGGTTTCTATGTATACTGGCACTTCTGATTGGGCTGAGACTGGAATTTAGTGAGTTTGAAGTAAAAGTATTGGATGGACGTATACAGGTGCTGGTCATATAATTAGAATATCTTCAAAAAGTTGATTTATTTCACTAATTCCATTCAAGAAGTGAAACTTGTATAATGTATACATTCATTCCACACAGACTGATATATTTCAAGTGTTTATTTCTTTTAATTTTGATGATTATAACCGACAACTAATGAAAACCCCAAATTCAGTATCTCAGAAAATTAGAATATTGTGAAAAGGTTCAGTATTGAAGACACCTGCTGCCACACTCTAATCAGCTAATGAACTCAAAACACCTGCAAAGGCCTTTAAATGGTCTCTCAGTCTAGTTCTGTAGGCAACACAATCATGGGGAATACTGCTGATTTGACAGTTGTCCAAAAGACGACCATTGACACCTTGCTCAAAAGAGGCTGGCTGTTCACAGAGCTCTGTGTCCAAGCACATTAATAGAGAGGCGAAGGGAAGGAAAAGATGTGGTAGAAAAAAAGTGTACAAGCAATAGGGATAACCACACCCTGGAGAGAATTGTGAAACAAAACCCATTCAAAAATGTGGGGGGAGATTCACAAAGAGTGGACTGCAGCTGGAGTCAGTGCTTCAAGAACCACTACACACAGACGTATGCAAGACATGGCTTTCAGCTGTCGCATTCCTTGTGTCAAGCCACTCTTGAACAACAGACAGCGTCAGAAGTGTCTCGCCTGGGCTAAAGACAAAAAGGACTGGACTGCTGCTGAGTGGTCCAAAGTTATGTTTTCTGATGAAAGTAAATTTTGCATTTCCTTTGGAAATCAGGGTCCCAGAGTCTGGAGGAAGAGAGGAGAGGCACAGAATCCACGTTGCTTGAGGTCCAGTGTAAAGTTTCCACAGTCTGTGATGGTTTGGGGTGCCACGTCATCTGCTGGTGTTGGTCCACTGTGTTTTCTGAGGTCCAAGGTCAACGCAGCTGTATACCAGGACGTTTTAGAGCACTTCATGCTTCCTGCTGCTGACCAACTTTATGGAGATGCAGATTTCATTTTCCAACAGGACTTGGCACCTGCACACAGTGCCAAAGCTACCAGTACCTGGTTTAAGGACCATGGTATCCCTGTTCTTAATTGGCCAGCAAACTCGCCTGACCTTAACCCCATAGAAAATCTATGGGGTATTGTGAAGAGGAAGATGCGATATGCCAGACCCAACAATGCAGAAGAGCTGAAGGCCACTATCAGAGCAACCTGGGCTCTCATAACACCTGAGCAGTGCCACAGACTGATCGACTCCATGCCACACCGCATTGCTGCAGTAATTCAGGCAAAAGGAGCCCCAACTAAGTATTGAGTGCTGTACATGCTCATACTTTTCATGTTCATACTTTTCAGTTGGCCAAGATTTCTAAAAATCCTTTCTTTGTATTTGTCTTAAATAATATTCTAATTTTCTGAGATACTGAATTTGGGGTTTTCATTAGTTGTCGGTTATAATCATCAAAATTAAAAGAAATAAACACTTGAAATATATCAGTCTGTGTGGAATGAATGTATACATTATACAAGTTTCACTTCTTGAATGGAATTAGTGAAATAAATCAACTTTTTTGAAGATATTCTATTTATATGACTAGCACCTGTACTATGTGTCAGGAGCATTCACTCAGTATCATTATCTCATTTTTGACCGAGGTGGCTTTTAGCTGGTTTTGCATCTGAACTCTTCATATAACTCTTCATATAACTCTTCATATATATATATATATATATATATATATATATGAATTTAGACTTGATGATATATATATATTTTTTTTTTTTATCATTGCTGTGAACTGATCACCACACAGAATATGCAGAATATCAAAAACTTCAGGAGTCAGCTGTCCATGGTAGTCCTTAAGATATCAGCACAATAACGCACTCAGCAAAATATTGTCTAATTACTGTTATCGATAAAGTCCCAGGAAATATTGAGATATCTATTTTTTGTCAATGTCACACATCCCTAATATGTGCCCTTTTTCCCCCTGCCCCTCAAAATGTCTGTGCATGTCCCTGTTGTTGTGTATATTACACTTTGCTTTCTATTCATTATGGAGTCATGGTTCCTCCTCAGGAGCCAAATGTGAAAAAGCTCTACCTCCTTTAGTAGACTTTGCTATCCTACGTACTACCAACAGTCAGGAGTTTTGCGACCTTAGGGAGCGTGATGGATTGTAGCGTGGTAGAAGACTAGTTAGGTACGCAGGAGCTAAACTGTTAAGTGCCTTATAGGTAAGAAGTACTATTTTATAGCTGATGCGGAACCTTATACATAGCAGAGACTTTAAAATTGGGGTAATATGATCATATTTTCCTGGTAAGGACTCTAGCAGCTGCATTTTGAACTGTCTGTAGCTTGTTTATTGAAGATGCAGGACAAACACCTGGTAGTGCATTACAATAGTCCAGTCTAGAGCTCATGAATGCATGAACTAGCTTTTCTGCATCAGAAACCGGTAACATGTTTTGTAGTTTGGCAATGTTTCTAAGATGGAAGAATGATGTTTTTGTAACATAGGAAATATGATTTTCAAAAGATAAATTGCTGTCTAATATAACACCCAGGCTTTTGACTGTAGTGGAAGTAACAGTACATCCGTCTAGTTGTAGATTGTAAGTCAAAAGATTCTGTGTACTGTTTTTTGGTCCAATAAGTAATATCTCTGTCTTATCTGAATTTAATAGCAGAAAATTATTGTTCATCCAGTCTTTTACATTTTTAACACACTCTGTTAACTTCGATAATTCTGAAGTTTTATCTGGTCTTGTTGAGATATATAGTTGAGTATCATCAGCATAACAATGGAAACTAATCCCGTGTTTTCTAATAATATTACCAAGGGGCAGCATGTATATTGAAAATAGTAGAGGACCTAGAACAGATCCTTGTGGCACTCCATACTTTACTGGTGATAACTGAGATGACTCCCCATTGAAATAAACAAAGTGGTAGTGATCGGACAGGTAGGATCTAAACCATGGAGATCTGGAGATCTACCTTCCTGCAGAGTTCAGCTCCAACCCTGATCGAACACACCTGAACCAACTAATTAGGATCTGTTTGGTCAGGGTTGGAACTAAACTCTACAGGAAGGTAGATCTCCAGGAGCAGGATTGAGCACCCCTGATCTAAACCATCTTAAAGCCTGCCCTTGGATACCCGCATAGTTTTGTAGTCGATCTATTAGTATGTCATGATCTATAGTGTCGAACGCAGCACTAAGATCAAGTAAAACTAGCAATGAGATGCAGCCTTGGTCTGACGCAAGAAGCAAGTCATTAGTGATTTTAACAAGTGCAGTTTCTGTGCTGTGATGGGGCCTGAAACCTGACTGAAATTCTTCATAGATCACAGTTGAGCAGATACAACTTGTTGTGGTTTCTTAATAAGAGGCTTAATAACCGCCAGCTTAAATGGTTTTGGGACGTGACCTAAAGATAACGATGAGTTAATAATATTGAGAAGCGGTTCTTCTGCTACAGGTAACAATTCTTTCAGTAATTTAGTGGGTACAGGATCTAATAGGCATGTTGTTGGTTTGGATGCAGTGATAAGTTTATTTAGCTCTTCCTATAGCGGTAAAGTACTGCAGTTTTTCTTTGGGTGTGACAAAAGAACTTGACATATTAGATGCAGTATAATTGTAAC